>NC_044495.1:35782210-36029710 GCF_902362185.1 Chanos chanos | reverse complement strand
ATCAGACTGCTTGGCGTATGGCTTTTCTACTACCAACATAACTACCACTCACCCCACCCCCACCACAGACAGCTGCCGTGCCCCAGCATGGAGCTCCTCTTGTGGGCCGGAAGCCGGAGGAGGATTGGGCAGTGTTAAGGGGCTTCTGGTGGGTCTGTGGACCCAGCAAAGACAGGGTCAGTGACACAAAGAGAGGCCAGTCTGGCCGTGGTTCACTCACTGCCCTAGTGAGAAAGAGAGCCAGCTGGCCCAGTGAACAGGCACGGCCAAAGACCAGAGTTTATCCCTCTCATTCCAGACCTCTATAGCTACAGTGCTCTTTTCCTCTCATCTGTTTGTGCTCTTCTTTTTTTCTGTTTTCCGCTCATTTTTGTAAAGAATGTGTGATTTTCTTGACCATGGCTTTGCTGCTGTTATTTTTTTTTCATCTGCAGCATCTCTTAGCAACCTGTAACTGTGCCATTTGAATTTGAAGTATAATATATACTATTTTGATTGGACCAGTTTTAGACTGAAGAGAAAAGGATTTTAGGATGTGTTCTCTTGCACTCAGCCGCTCTTGGTTTGAAGAAGAGTCTTTGATTTCTCCTGGGTGCTCAGTGGCTTTTGGGTGGCACAGTGGATAATCCAATAGAAAGAAACTGTCAAAATGTGTAATAGCTTCAGTTAAAGTCGGTTCAGCTGAACAGCCCTAACTAAAAATGGCTACGGACTTTGAGGATGCGATTTAGAAATGGTATTCTCACCTTACCTCACCCTGTGGGGTCAGTCATTTTCTCTCTCTCTCTCTCTCTCTCTCTCTCAGTCTTTTTTGTTCCCTTCCTCATGTCATGCATGTGATAAGGTGGACATGTAGGAGAAAATGTGATGATCTGCTGGAGTTGTTTGAATAATGTAAAAATGTATAAGAGAAGTGGTGGAATACAAAAAAGTGTATTTCAGTTTTTTGTAGTCATGCCTGTTGCTGTGGAAGGAAATAAAGGAACAGGGAGCTGAGAGAGAGAGAGAGAGAGAGAGAGAGAGAGACCCCAGGGAACTCTCTCTCTATACTCTCTCCCCACATCCGGAAAATAACACATAATTTCTTTTTTCTCTCTCTCGCTCTCTCACTCTTTTCCATTGCACTTTCTTTGAAAGCCTGATGTAGTGAGATGGGTGCTCCAGAGCTTGGCGTTGCTATAGACAGCAGTTTCTTTGTGTGGGAGTGAGTTCAGATACAGAAGCCAGGGGTCTGTTTCCAAACAGAGATACAGTGAACAGCTTTCACAGCAATATCTGCCTTAGAGTGACCTACGTGACCCAGAGAGACATGTTCACACACAGTTTTTATGGTTTTTATGGTGTTTGTGTGCGTGTGTGCATGTGTGTGTGTGTGTGTGTTTATGTGTGTGTGTGTGTGTAGATAGATAGAGATAGAGAGAGAAAACATCATTTTACAATAGACATGAGATGCAGTGGAAATGGGTGGTGGAGGGATTGGAATGGCAATGTGGTGTCCTTGGCAGTGAATTCAGAGGAACTGGAGAAAAATGGGTGGGACTGAGAGAGAGAGAGAGAGAGAGAGAGAGATTAGGTGGAAAAGGGAGGATGTGTTTTTGTCAAGGTCTGCTCACAGAAACTAATCGCTTCCCTGAGATGAAGGACATGGGTTTGAGACTTTGTCATTTTGGAATGCTTTAGAGTATGTTTCTGTGTGCTTTGTTTCTTGAACATGTGCATTTGAAAGTGTTTATTTACAGATCTAGCTCTTGGTGTGTGTGCTGAAAACTAAATAGCTACTTCAAAGCTGAGCATTATTCTCTTGCAAGGAGTGCACAAATCTTGTGTATGTACAGGTTTTATATATATGTGTGTATGTGTTTTTGTGTGTGTGTGTGTGTGTGTGTTTGCATGTCGGTGTATTTGTGTGTGAATATGTTTATTTAGTTCAATTAATTAAATATTTTGTTGGGTGTGTCTGCTGCATGTTTGTTTATGCTTGCGTGCTTGTATGTGGTGATACTCTCCATGGCTACGTCATGATTCCATGGTGAGAGTGTAGTCATTGTTTAGGGCAGCAACATGAAGTACGTGTTGGAGTGGTAGACATGTACGCGCACACACAGACACACACACATGCACGAACACACATGCACGCACACTCATGGACGCGCGCAAACACACACACACACACACACACACACACACACATACAATCTCTCTACTATGGTTTGCTCAGGTATAATGTCTCTCCAACAGGCTGCATATTGTTTTCTTCTTGCCACTACTATCCATGTTCAGAGAGAGAGAGAGAGAGAGAGAGAGAGAGAGGAGACAGGGAGAGAGTGAGAGAAACATGAATTTTCACATTAAAGACACTTCTGAATTCGATATGTGCTGTAACTGTCAGTTATAACCACTAAATACACTTCTCCTCTTTAACCAGTTTCTAGTTCACAAAATAGTTTAAAAAATGTTCCCAAAATGGATGACAGGGAACTGTAAAGACCTAATGTCTACATCCTACAGTGAGACACATTTCCTAAAACATGCCATCACTGCACTGTGAAGATAACGGAAGAGGACTCATTACCAGATCTTCCCAACTAGAGTTAAAATGATGATATGCATCACTTGTGTTATCTGCTTAGCTATGCAAGATAAGGTACATTCATCTACATTAGCCTGGGCGTGTTGTGCCGACTGAACATTGTGAGGGAGCAGTAAAGCGAAGCTTTTTTATATGTGAGATGAATGAGGCTTAATAAGCCAGTAATGCTAATGATCAGATTAGATGTGAGATAGAGTGATTGTGACTTCATTGAACTAAACCTGATTTGTAAATTGCTATTTGTAATTCACAAGACCGCAGACACGTTCACTCAAAAGACTGAGGATGGGAATCCTAATTTTCTCTTTGTCTGATGCTCAGAGTCGCCCTCTGCAAAATCTAAGGCTTTTATCCACATCTGACCTCTGAATACTGACCCCTTTGACCCTTACATTTTTGGCTTTTTGGTATAGGTTTTCACTACAACACAATGTTTTACCAGGTTTTGTACTGCATTTCACCCTTTCAGAATTTATGAAAAAAAAACATGTAACTGACCTTTTTCTGAACAACTATGACTGGTTCTAAACTCCTCCAGTCTCTCTGACGGACAGTTTTCTCTGTCGTGTCTCGCTGCATATTCCTGTGCTAAGCTTTGCATGGCTGTTTCTTTGATGGGCGATGATATTAAAAAGAGAGAGAGAGAGAGAGCGAAGAGAGCATGTTTAAACAGAAGAGTAAACCATCGGTCAGAAAACAGACAGATGAAGAGAGGTCTCTGGCCTACTTTTCTAACAGACTGAGAGATTTCAAGTGAAAGGGGGAGAAAGTGGATAAGAGGGAGGGTGGTTTTAATGGTTTAATGCTGCTCTCCTGTGCTGAAGGAGTAAACACCCATTCCTCTTAGCTATGTCAAGGAGGTTTGAGCCCCACAAACAAATTAGCCATTCACTAATGTTTTTCTCCTTCACTTGGTTCCCCGCTGCTGGAATGGGTCACTTCTCTGTAGGAAAGTCTGTGTGAGACTTTTTTTTTAAGTTTCAGGTTAGAGAAGACTTTCTTCATAGTTTTGTCGCAAAGTTCTCAAACTTTTTTGAGCATTGGGTTTAATTGTCATGTCTTTTCTACTGTAACCAGCTTCAAAATGAATGAAAATGAGAAAAATGAAGATATCCTTCCATTTTCCCTATTTAAAAGGAGTACGCTAAAATTTGGAATTTGAATATTCAGGAAGAGAGAAATGATGAATGTGGATCGTTAACAGATCACTCTGTTTGACATGAGTTGATAACGCCCCTTACTTCCCATGGGAAATTGGATTTTATTTTCCTTGGGAGGCTTCTTTTGTAAGTGGTCGTAGCAGTGTCTGACTCATGTCAACACACACACTCACACACACACACACACACATACACAGGATTTACTTCTGCAATCAATCAAATTAGTCAAATGGTCCACTGCCTAATGTCGCGATTATTAGTCTGCTAAGTAGCCTTTTGTGCTGGGCTCAGGGTGTTGTGTCTCGGAGGGACTCGTGACAATAGCATCCTTACACTCTAGCAGGAAAATGCGCTACAATAGCCTGTCAGCTCATGTCCATGCAGACACCTTTGTGACAGTGAAATTTAAGAAATGTGACAATTAAAAAAAAAAAACATTTGACAGTTTTACATTAATTCTCAGAGTTAATTAGATACATGGAGAATTCTTTATAACAACTTGCTAATATACACACTTGCAGAGTTAACACTGAGATATACAAACTTGCAGAGTTAAATTAACACTGAGATGAACATACTTGCAGAGTTGAATTAACACTGAGATGAACATACTTGCAGAGTTGAATTAACACTGAGATGAACATACCTGCAGAGTTAAATTAACACTGAGATTTTTTTTGTGCTTGCCGGATCCCCCTATTTAGATACGAGGAGACAATATGACACCAAAAGTTAATGTGACTCTTCTTTGAGGAGATATACTTTTGCAGCCTTTTTCATTTTGGATGCATCGTGTAGGCCACTGATCACTTAGATGCATTATTTTACAGATAAATCCTCTCAGAAAATACCAGTCAATACAGGACAGATGGAGACTTCTGAGTTTGCTGTGCCCTGAGTTATGATGGGTTATTTAGTAGGCTCTGGTAATGACTCAGTGCTTAACAGGACAGCTCTTAAACAGCCAGGTCCTGCTCTGTTGGCTGTTTACCTGCCCCTGGGTATGACAGAGAGGCACTGCTCCAAATGAATCCGTTGCATCTAGCATGGATGCCACCATGGATGGCAGTGACACCATTGGTTTGTGCCAGCAACATGCCAACTCGGTGCCAGGTCAAGTCTTTAAGAGCAAAGTAAAAAAAAGCAAATGATGAGGCCAATGCACCAGTGCATGCCAAGCATCTGCATGCACCCATGCCAGTCTTATCTGGGCAGCAGGCACAAAGCTCGTATGTTTTCATTTCCAATTTCCTCTGCCCTTTCATTTTACTTCCAATAGCAAAATGCTCCTAACGAGCTTGTGTGTGCTGGGGAGGGGTTTGGAACTCACCGAGTTTGGTGTAATGGTTTTCTGTAAGCCTGTTTGGTTGTATTTGGACGGCCTCTCTCTCTCTCTCTCTCTCTCTCTCTCTCTCTCTCTGCTGATAACATTAGATAGATTATGTCTGAGTGCAGGTGGTAAACAGATGCCCTTGTCCCATTCCCAGTCTGTCCCAGCCCCATGTGGTAAACAAGTTGAGATCTCAGGCTCCACAGATGTTGCTGGTCTTGGTCTTGCAGGAACCAGCAGCCCCTTTCAGATAACAGCACTCTCAGTCTGGGTCCACAGTGCTGCCAAAACATGCCAGTGAGAGCCTGGAATAACTGCATGAACTGATTCATCAAAAAAGAGGAAAAAAAAAACAAACGAAAAAGACATATTTTGATGAATTGGACAACTCTCAAAACTCTACAGCCTATAGTGATATTTGATACATATTTAGTGAGCAAGTCAGTTTTTCACAATTATGGATTTCTCCAAGGATGATTCTGGGCATTAAAGGAATGCCTTTTCAGTGAGAAAGAGGATCCAAGGATTACCCTAGATTCCTTTTCATTCGGCGCTAAAATACCCCATGGTGTACTGATGTTACCCTACACTTTATTGAAGACACTTAAGATGCTTTTACAGAGCAACAAAATAGAGAGAGGGATGCTGCTTATGGAGGAGCATTTGTAATTGTACTCATATTTACAAGATAATGGATCCACTGGATCCACTGTCCAGTTGCACTGGCCTTCCTGTTCTCTCCTCTGGCTCTTATATTTTGGTTCCACATCTTTGAGGATTGGTAGTGTAAGCCCTCCAGAAGACCTAGGCCTTGCTCTGAGCTGAGAGCCGACCGCGCCCGCCTCTCCTCCTCCTCCTCCTCCTTCCTCTGTTCCACTGTCTCCTCCTGGCATCTCCATTCAGTCAGCTGTAATCCCTGCTCTGGGGCAGCATGTCGTCTGTGCTGATAGCATTCAGCCCATTCACACTGCTCCCACGCCCCCCTCCACCTCACCACAACACAGGAGGCAGCCTGCGGCGTATGTCATGGACGGATTAGCCATGGCCCGCACCACTCCCGACCCTTCAAACGAGCAATTCTGGTTAACCGCAGAGAGATATTGAAGCCTGGCAAAGGAAGATTATGCACGTCTGTAAAAAGCACCTTGCCCAACATGAAGGGGATCTCCCCCACTGGAAAAGAGCTGGTTTTCCCACCAACCCCCCATCTTTCAACCCTTGCACCATTCTCACACCCTGCCAATCTCCTCAACCTCATTCGCCCCTTGAATCCTCAGAGAGACTAAGAAAGGACAGGAGGATCTGGAGAAAGGTATTGTCATGCTAAAGGAGACAAAACAAACTTATTTCCCCTATTGTAGTACATTCACATGAAGCTCAACTGAATTTAGCCGGCTATGAAGCAAAACATGCACATTTGGTAGAGGGAAGTCCCACTGGTCTGTTGGCTGTGCTGCCATAACAATGTTAAAACAAGGTCAAGCTTCACCAGTACTCTTTACAGAGTTAGCTTCAATTGGTCCACCGGCTGTGCTGCCGTGACAACATGAGATGACTCAGTGCTTGTAACATTCTTGATTTGAAGAGCTTTTGACCTGCCCCCCCAAGAGACACTCCAAGAGACTCCAAGAGTCGAGTGGGTCTGAAGTGGCCTTGATGTGTGCCAGAAGTGACATGGACCTAGAGACCCTTGTTGATAGCAGGCCGTGAACAGTTCACAGCAATTGTCTTTATTTAGCCCAACACGTACAATGCGGCCTGAAATTCATCTTATCCCAGGAGAGATGCAAGTCTCAGAGACATCCTAAGATTAAACCTCCTCTGTGACATCCTGTTTTGGGCATGAAAAACTACTTTTCTTTTGCAATCTTTTGCAGTTCTCTGGAATAGTTTAATGCACTCCAGAAAGAGTCTGTTTTACAGAGGACTGCGACTCAGAGGTGTTTGAAACAACAGCTTTCTCACTGACTCAGGCTTAGCTGTGGTGTGCTGGTGCATGTCAGACTTGGAGTGTTCCTGAGGGAGCACTGTTTGAGATTAAATGAGACATGATCTCTACAATGCTCCTTGTTGTCCTCTGTTCTGAGACCACACTGTAACGGCACTGTGGCCAGGAGATCCAGACCTCTGGTCTTCAGACCTCTGTCTCAAGCCTCCATGCAGAATCCAGAATCAGGTCTGTATTTATTTCCCAGAACCTTGCCACAAATAGCAAAGGTGAAAAATGAAAATGGCTGTCACCTTATCCTGCAGCAATTACCACCTCCCTCCCCTTCCTACTGTCAATTAGCTACTTTATACAGACACCAGTCAACTGACACCTGAGACCAACTGGAACAAATTAAGTTGCACAGTGCAACAGAGTGATACTGCTTTTACTTGAGCCCTGATGAGTATTCCTAAACTGTAGTGTCTGACTCAGGTTGACATTATTTTCACACACACACTCATTAGCTTCAAATGTTTCTTTTTTGGTTGGTGGTGGAAATAGGGGTTGAGTTGTTGTGGGTGTACCCAGGCTGCACACTTTACAGGAATCTGTGGTGCTGCGCTTTAGCAACTATCAATTACCCGCTGAAGTTTTAAGTAGATGCTAAGTGTTTAGAGACAAGTCGGAGAGTCTGTGGAGAGGTATCCATATCTGTGTTAATTAGCATAAGCATGGTCTCGTTAAGCCTGACTGGCATGATTAAGACTGCATGTCATGGGAGCAGTTCCCCATTGATCAGATGCCAGGAGATGCTACTGCCTCTTTCATTACTGAAAGGAACCTTTTAATTAGAAATCAATCTGTACCACTCAGCTCCTCACTCCAGACCACTCACCCTTTTATCACGTAGTCTCACACAAGAGCAGTCAGGCCACTTTACAAACCATGCTTTCCATTTTCTTTCAATTACCACGAATCCTAAAGCCAAATAAATGGGTTTAGGGAAAGATTACTCTTCCCGTGGTGTAAACTTCACCCAAGTTTGACAGACCTTTACTCTGGCTCATGTTTCTAGAATGGACTAAAACGATGCACTGTGTTTTTTGATGAATTGGAATTGCACAGGTAACTGTAGACGTTGCTGAAGCACTTCAGTGGGTCAGGGCTTATTTTTAGGAATGAGCTATGACTTTGATGCTCAAGAAACAGTTTTCAGGATGTCATAAAGAAAAAGCCAACCCCCCAGTTAGTAGCAGGATGCAGCTGAAAGGAAAGTAGACTCTGAGGGAGACAAAAGGATGGGGATGAGAGTTGGTAGAGAAGAGGAAATGGCAGAGGTGCTTTCTGTTGCGACGGCTCCATTATTCATACAAAAGCTATTATATCTGTACACAGAACACGTGGGACTCCAGTTACAAGAAAACACCCTGAGGGTACCCAGTGCAGTTGTCTGGGGGTGGGACAAAAATAGTTGTGTCAGTTAAAGTGGTTGGGAAGAGTTATGTGACAAAATAGTCCCTCATTAGCAGATGGAGCTGTGTGCCATGACCATAAAATACAACCAGAGTGCTCATGACGATACATCAACCAGCAATGGCTCATATTACAGCCAGTTTTGCAAATCAAGACCTCTGGAACATGCTTAGGTTGTGTTAGCGATGGACAGTGCTGGATTGCTTGGAAAATAAATTGATTATTGATGGGTGGACTTCATTTGAAATGCTGCAAAGAGTTCAATGCCAATGTTGGCGGTTGTTGAGCTCATAAAAACTGCAGTTTGAAGTGTCAAAAACAGGAGAGAGTCCAGGACCAGGGCAGGTGCACTAAACACTAGCATTATTCTCTTTCATCTTGCACCCTCCTACCTTTTTTTCACAGTAGTTTTCACTAGTAATGTGTGTAAAACTGTTTTCCAGAGTCAGTACATTGCAGACTGAGTAACACATAGAACTTACCTGTGTCAGGTAAGGGAATACTTATAGGGTTCTGTTTGCTTATGTTGGTCAGATGGGCCCATGCCTGAGCTTCTGTTGTTACAAATCACTGAGGTATCTCAGCAGTTTAGTAGAAACAATGATCTGTAATTTTCCTGACATTTGGTCTTTTTTACGGTATTTCTCACTGAAGATATAAACAGATCCTCAGCGTCAAATTGACACTTGAAACAGCTTTCAGAACAGCTCGTGAAAACGTTGGATGACCTCGGTGGAGAACATGGATCTGTGTGGTGAGATAAATGAGGAGAAATTCTGAATCGTCCCAACAGAATACTGCCTTAAGTTCGAGTAGTCTCAGTGGTACTCAAAGAGGCATGTAAATGAAGATCAGGGAATGGAAAAATCTCACAATTTGTTTTTCAGTGTATCATCGTGTGATTCTCCAGTTGTCTGACAGTGGGTTTTGTCCATGTTTGCCTTAGTTCACTTTCAGCGCTTGGCAGAGGGCCGGAGATTGCGCTCCGTCTGGACAGCGTGTGTGATCGGACGTGTCCATGGGGGGGTGGAAATGGCTCCGGAGGAGGAAATGGCCCAGCTGTGCGGGTTTTTGGGGGGTCAATAGGGCAGGGGGCTGCCGACCCAAATCGGGACGTGTCAGGGTAAAGCTTTGGAGGGGTGGAGAGTAGAATGCAGGGTGGGATAGCAGGCTTTTAATCGCATCCTTTTTCCTTTGCATGTTGGTCCTCTGAGGACAGGTGTTGGCTGTGGAGCTCGTGGAGGGGTCACTGAAACAAAAAGGACAGAGAAGGAGAAAGAGAGGAGAAGATCTGTTATGTAACTGCAGCCGTTTAGGGCCAAAAGCAAATTTTTCTTTGTTTTGCTCATTCAGCTGGCCGGATTTAGAGTGTATATGGGGTTTTTCTCTGTTTGAATATCTATGTGTACCATGTGTGTTTGTTTGTTGGTAGAATGAGTTTGTTCCTGTGTAAGGATTAACTTTGTTTTCCGTTCAAGAGTTTGAAATCTGTTGGTTGTCTCTTGGTCCCGAATGTATGTGATTGTGTGTGTGTATGTGTGTGTGTGTGCATGTCAGAGAAAGAAAGAGAAAGAAAATGTGTATCTTTCAGCTAAAATGCCAGTGTCTGTTTTACTGAGCTCCAGAACTGAATTTGTGAGGCTGACGTAGTTCCAGGCGGTTTTCCTGTGCATTCCACAGATTCTCTGTGGTAGAAAAAGACCGCTCTTCTGTCCTCTCAGCAGTGGCATCTTTCCATAGACTGAGTCAGAAAGGAGGGGACTAGCACTGTTTAAAAGCTTGCTCTTTAAACAGATGTTCCACCTGAGACTTTTGCTATGTCAGTACCTCAAGGAGAATCAAGAGATTATGTTTAGCTTGAGCACATGGAGTTGATCAGAGTAAGAACTTACTCTGTGCTGGCGCTCTGAAAGGAGCTGGCGGAAAGAATTACACAAAGAGTTTTTTTTTTTGTCTTTTGGCTGCTTTTGATTTTATTGTTTGGAATGAAAGAAGGAATGCTACACAACACTGAATTTGGAGCATTTGTCAATTTTCTTTCTTTCTGCGGTATCATTGGATCATCAGACTTTAACAGGGTACATTTCATACTCAGCAAGGATTATCCCTGATGAGATTACCCTTGATCTAAGAAAATGCACTCTTTCCACTATTCAGCCCTGGGCTGGGGGACTGTAATGTACTAATAGTTCAAAAGAGAAGGTATGGAACAGGGAAAGGCAATGTTAAAGTACTGAGGATCGTGAAGGAAGAAAAAAAATCTTCGTAAGACTGACAGATCCAAAGATCCAATATATAGTAATTCCCCATATATGCGACATATTGCATGATTTTGTCTTATGATCCATGACAGTTCAAGGAGCTCAGTAGTATTCAAACCATTATGAGGGTTTCAGAAGACCTGAAGACAAGGAAAGGTTGAGGGATAGTGTATGTGTATCCATATAAGACATGAAACATCATCTATGTATACATTCTCATTGCGTTTTACCTCACTCTCTCTCTCTCTCTCTCTCTCTCTCTCTCTTATATATGTATGTATATATATATATATATATTGCAGAATATCAACATTCCAAACAGTACTTTTACAACTTTACAATCAAGTTTAGGACTCTGACAGACACATGGTGCCTCTACAGAGGTCTAGTTTAACTATGCACAGAACGGAGTCAGTATGTGTGTGAAATGATAAGCTGGGTGTGATAAAAGACTGGGTCTCAATGATTGAATGAATAATGCTTAAAGCCTTTGAGGTGATTTAGAATCAAAGACATTTCCACACAGGTAAAAAGAAGAGCCTTTGATTTGTTGGCAGGCTATAAACTATTCTGAAAAGAGCATGCCAACATAGAAAGTGTGAGGGCGTTCTATCACATTTGGTTTTGAAGCAGTTGTTTGTAGTTTTTTTTTTTTTAAGTCTATTGTGATTTTCACTGTTCAAAGAAGAACTATCAGACTAACACTTTATTCAGATCAAATTGATATATCCACTATAATACCATTTGTTACCTGGTTGATCTGAAATAAAACCTGCAATCTCACATTATGATTTCTTCTCAGATTTAGGCTCAGGCTAATCTATAGCTTTTTGTACCATTCTTTCTTTCTTTCTTTCTTTCTTTCTTTCTTTCTTTCTTTCTTTCTTTCTTTCTTTCCTTTCTGTTCTCTCTCTCACGCTCTCTCTCTCTCCCACACACACACACACACACACACACACACAAACACATGCCACCTCTTCAGAGCTGTGAGATGGTAAAGCTGATTATGTGTGAGGGACATGAAGACTGTGATCACTGTGTGTTTGCACAGCAGAGCCAAATCATTCAGGAAAACTCATTGCACTTTATGTCTATGAAGCAGAAACTCACAAAACACTTCAAAACAGATCCCCATCTTCTGTGCGAACATGAACGTTGTGGAGCTAACACTGTTATCAGACATCAGAGATGGATTTGACAGGCTCTATATATGAATTTTCATTTCATGATGCCTGCACAGCAGGGGATCGGTATCCAACAAGTGTGTCTTATGTTTTTATGTATGTCTGCACCTTTATATGTAGGTTTATAGGGTTCTCTTTAGACACGCTCTGTAAAATTTTGACACTTCAGACTGGTGACAAAATCTCCCCCTCTCTTTGACTTTCCGCTGCTTTATAAGTAGAGCCATTGGGACGTTTAATACCCACTAAACCATTACAGAGGAGCGCCGAGGCACTTTTGAGCGCAAGGTTTTGATAGGTTCTCTGTTGGGCGCTGTGTGTATGTATGTCGTGGTCGGGCTGTTGACAGCAACAGCCATTCACAGCAGCAGATGGAAGAGCCAGCAGGGCAGCGACTAAGCCAGAGGCTTATGCAACGGAATCATGGCACTTCACTATGTCTGGAGGAGCAAAGATTTGACACACGTATACGTAGACACCTCTGAGCTCAACCCCCACACATTCAGTGCCGTAAGGCAGAAAAATCCCAATACATTCAGGGAGAAGCTTCCGGTAAAAGAAGCGTCTCTCTGTCTTCGTTTATTTGTTTTGGTATTGCCTCCCTGCCACCCCTTGTTTGGGAGGAAATGGAACAGCCCGAAGTGCCGCGCAGGTGACGGAGCGTTGAACCTGGGCAGGGGACTCATGGGGGAAGTGGCACCCCAACGCCGGCCCGGTCGGGGAAACAGATGGACAGATCCGTGCCCCATGGCCGGCTTCCATTTCCGGCTTCTAATGGACACATGGCATGGTCGGTGGGATGTGAGACATACAGTAGGTCAGATGGCCAGCAATCTTCATCTAGCCTTTTTTCTTTTCCACTTACCACAACACAAACCCATCATCTGACAATTAAAGCAATGCCTCCCAACAACGTTTGAAGAGTCTTTAGCAGCAACCAGTACTCACTGGAACTCTGCAGATTCTAATGATGTTTTGCCAGCTGTGGGTATACGTGACTCCTGCCACTCAGCTTGAGGCTGTGACTTTAGTTTGTTCCCCTTTAAATAAGTGTTATTCACGGGCTTTGATATTTTATGTCACCATGGTGTAAAGCACCACATGTCCACTAGCTTTCCTGTACAGATCAACAGTGGCAAAGCCTGCCCCCCTGGTAAGAATCCTGTGTAGCAGAATAAATCCAGTATTCCAAGTTAATGTTGACTGCAGGTGTCTCCAATCCCAGGTCATCGTTTGAACCAGGACATTAAGGTGACACACTGCAGTAGTTAACCATGGCCATTTAGTCTTTGAAAAATTAAGGGAAATCATTTTCAAGTAATTTCTGGAGCTAGCAATGTTGTCTAAGATGTTTGAGCTTTCGAATACAGTGGACAGTCTGAGAAGGACTGAGAAGGGCAAGCCATTTGTTGTGCACCCACCCACACACACACACACACACACACACACACACACTTACTGACATAAAACGTTTGAGGGGCAACGCCCAGAGATTACACTGCTTTCCTTAGTGCCTCCCTATAATCCTGTGCCATGCTGTTACCTAAGGCTGAGGTAATGTGCTGTTGCCCTGCCAATGGGCATCTTTCTTCCCTCAACTGCACAAAAAGAAGACTTTACAGTGGACTTTTAGGGCACCATGGGGTACTGTTTGGATGGTGCCTGCCGTTTTGGCAGCAGAGTCTGTGACAGACATAGTACAGCATTCATGTTTGCCACTGAGCTGGAACTGGTTAAAGAAAGAGTACTTTAGTATGATACTTTAGTACCCTCCCCCTCTCTCAGCACCTAAAACCAGACATCCATTATACTGAAGTCTTCATTCAAGAGGATAGTGCTTTGATTCAAGGCACCTGTTGTTTTTGCTTGCTCCAAATGTTCCGCAGCATATTAGCTTTTTGGGTCAGTCAGACACCCTTCTTATCAAGAACAATGCAAAACTGATTTATGGGAAGTGCCTTTGTAGTAAGTAAGTCGGTAAGGCCATATTCTTTGCATTAAAAAACCCCGCTATATCAACTGTTGTCGTGTAGTAACATCAAATGCCTGGAGGTTTCATGAGCACTGTTTAATATGTCAGTCTTCAGCAGCTTAAGTGGATCATCATGTATGTCAAAAAGTGGTCCACAGGAAATCAAAAGACACTGCTGTTTAGATGTTTTTAATTTGTCTGAGTATAATGACTGAACCCATAAAGGAGGCTGACAGCTAGGACTCCAGACAAAACAATTCATTTGGTCCCATTATCCATACCCTCTGCTTCTCACTTTGCTCTTACCTTTAACATGTTCTTTGCTTCAGGGAGGAAAGCTGCTCGTACTTTGATGGTCATGCGGTTACACATCGGCCCAAATGCACATATCAGCACTGCACAGCATGGTTAGCATCGAATTTATGAAAGTTTAAACAGAAATGCCTGTTGTTTCACTTTCCTCCTGTGCTTTGACTTTCTGACCTTGTTCTACTCAAGTATTTTTTTTTCTTCTTCTTTTTTAACATGATAAAACACTGCACATGTTTATAGTGAAAGAAAGCACAGTAGGCAATCCTCCAACTCAGAAAAGAGGAATGCAAAAGAGGCACTGAATATGGAAAGAAAAAAACATCTGATCAGACTTGGATGCTCCTGCTCGCATACATGTATTGTGGCATCCCTACTGCTTTTTCCCTACTCCTCTTTTTCCTGTATTTTCGTTTTTGAAATTCGTGATGCAGTTCCCGACACTCTCATCTTTGCCTAGTACTGAGTCAAGCTTCGTGTACTTATCCTTAGACATACTTTGATTTGGTTTTAAGATCTCAAATTTACATACTCATTTTTTTGGTTGAACCCTCTGAAGTCTTTGTGTTATTGGTAATGGACTATGAATCGAAGGCACCTCTCTCTCTCTCTCTCTCTCTCTCTCTCTCTCGTTCTCGGGTCCATTCGGGGAGGAGAGCCAGGCCCTGGGCCCATCAATAGTTGAGTAGGAGTGCAGTGGTGTGGTTTTGTAATGAGGCGTACCACATTGCTCCATCAATATTGTATGCGGGAGTAGGGTCTAAGGAGCTGTGATGTGGTGTACAAAAGGGAGGGAGGGAGGGAGGGAGGAAAGGGGCTATGTGGAGAGTGGTTTAGGAATGGACAGAGCATTAAGAACATGTGTGGGGTGCTGGATGGAGAGAATGATGGCAGGTGAGGTAAGGAATATGTGGGAGGACAAGGCTGAAAGTGAGAGCGAGGGATGGGGGTGTATCGAAAAAAAAAAAAAAAACAGGGACGAGTAGAGGGCTCTTGAATGTGCTGGAGCCTCAGAAAGGTTCAACTTTGACTCTGAGAGGAGCACAAATGGCTGCAGTAAGGAGGCTACTTTCACTCAAGTGAAGGAAAAGAGGTACACAGCACTTTAGCTGGATTCCTGAGGCGGAGAAACATGTTAAAGGGCAAACAACTCAACAAACTATTCAGATAAACTTTTAAAAGATTTTCATTAATCATCCTTATGAGGATCCTCTAAAGAGAGTTGTTTGGTGTTTGGATTCAGTTACCTTTTTAGTAAATGTATTGTGTTTTTGCATTGCTTTTGAAACCATTTCCAAATCAAGCTGACCCTGCCACATTTTCTCTGTTTTCATATTCACTTTGTACATATCTATGTCATTTTCATTAATGCAAGGATACACAACTCGTATCAATGTATTAGCCAGTAAAACATCTTGAGTTTAGAAGAATGACATGTGATACACATATTTTTGATCAAAGTTTATAAATTCAGTTTAATAGCTTTTAACTAGCATAAATTTCATTTGCCAAAATGGAACAAGAGATTCATATCACTCTTTTATTAATGATAATATGCTGCTTTATTCTCATTGTTGAGATGGATATTCTTATTACAGTTGATTTCATGTGGTTTGCATTACTGCTGTAGGGTGTAATATGGCAAAGTTTGCACATCAAAACAATATAGCTGTTTGCAACCATATGAAAATTCCCATTTTTTTTTACTAAAAACCAGGGCAACATCAAGTGGCTCTGTAACAAAACAGAACATAACATAAAAGAAAATTCTCAAATATATGAAGACTAAGTAACAACTTTGAACTTAGCCTGACAAAGGTGATAGGTTTATTAGTGAATTATCAGCATTAATTATGACCACTGAGCCAACACTAGCAAGCAGTGGAGTATAAAATTGCCAAGGCTGCCTAGTTTTGGGTGAAAACGTTATTGATTACCCGTCATGCAATTACTGCGACTGTAACCTTATGACCCAGCTTTGATTCACGCATATTTATTCATGAAATTGGAAGAATGAGGAGAAGTAAGTCTCTAGTCTAAATGTTTATTGTCTGGCCAAAGTCTGTGCATCTTTTCAGTCTCATGCAGCTCATTTAACAGTTAAAAAAAAAAAAAGCTAGATGAAGTATCTTTGGTTGACTACGACAGCCAGCATGATGTATAACCTACATTAATAATGATTTTCATTTGACTTAAAAATAAAATGAATGTGCCTATTGCTCACTGTAGCTGTAGCCGAGTGAAGTGTTAATTGGTTTGCCTGACAGAATGAAAGTCCACTATTTTTTACCCTGAGGCTACATAGGAGTATATTAAAATCAGTCTACTTCAAGTAAATAATTGGGTTCATACTAAAATTAAAACTATAAAGACCACAGAGAGAACAAGCCATCTTCACCTGATTTGTTTTTGCACTCTCTGAAAATTATACAACAATCAGAGATATTTTAGACTTGGGGCAGATGTATTTCCACAATATATTCCACTGTGATAAAGAATTGTAAAATAATACATAAAAACATGTTTTCAACTGGCACCTGTTTCTCCACAGCACACAACAAAGTTGTGTATTCTGCCATTGCACTTATAAATTAGTGAAATTTGCGATATTGAACTCTCGCCTCAGTAAAAACATATGTTTGATCCTTTTGTGTCATTAAAAAGGCACAATCTGGTGTTAATTTACATCATGAGAGTCAACAGTTAAATCATCCCCAAGGTGACTGAGTAATGGAAAGGCACATGCAACAAGGAAAATTCACCTGTAACTTTTCAGGTTGCCTGAAATGACCAGGTAGCCCTAAAGTACTAAGCAAAATGAACTACTAAATTAAAATGTATTAAAAAGCAAAACTGATTCTCACACTCTCAGATTCAGCAGAGACAAAAAGAAAACATGCATAAGATACTAAAATCAGCAATTAATTCCCTGTTTTATTTTGTTTTTTTGGACTTCTCTTTGTTTTTTGTGCCTTGGATAATGTGAGGGGGTTTCCTTTTTGTTCTGTTGTTCCCCAGTTGCTTTTGCATACATTTGTGCTGTATTTGTGATTCGTAATTTGTCATTTGCTTTGTAGTTCTTCGCTTCGAGGCAGTGTATTCAGAAGTCTCAGTACCTCATGTTCAAAGTGGTTGGTGCAGTTTACCGTCACTAGGATGTGACTGAAAAGTTAGCCATCTAAATTTCTCATAACAATAACCAATCTGTCTCTTTTTCTCTCTCTCTCTCTTTCTCTCTGTCTGTCTCACATGCACACAACCACAATGTCAGAGACTTTAAAACAGGCATAGGGCCTAAAACCTTTTAACTTGAGGTTTGAGTCCAGAAATATACTCCCTTGAGTTGCATACTGGACAACGCCGTGCAGATGGTTGGAGTTCTACAGACACCTGTTTTCTGAAACACACTCACACAAAGACACTTACACACACACACACACAGAGGGGCAGAGAGAGAGAGAGAGAGAGAGAGAGAGAGAGAGAAAGAAATGTATGTCAGAAGCAGTACAGTATTCAGACAGAGTCTGTGGAGGGGAATGCTGAGAGACTGAGAGCTCTATTCAAAGCCTCGACAATGTTAGAGTATAAAGGCAGCACAGGTGAATGGACCTGCTCGGCTGAGCTCCATTTCCATGCACTGAGAGGGATCCGTTCTCCTCCTCTGGCCCTTAGAAACAGAGATGTTTGAATTATTTACTCCTTACACTTTCATTGATCTGCCCATGCTCTCAATAGACCTCTCCGAACATCCCCCAATCTCTCATTCCCTCCAATTTTTTGCCTTTCTGCTTGTTTTTCTTTCTAACCCTTGCCCTCACCACCCCCCCCCCCCTCCCCCCAACATCAAATGGAACTCAGACATGAAATGAGGAGTATGGGAGAAATGGACACACACAAAAAAAGGACAGAGCAGGACATGGAGTAGAAGTGTGTGTGTGTGTGTGTGTGTGTGTGTGTGTGTGTGCATGTGCCTGTGCAGTAGGTGATTTGTTATTTTTTTTAACAGGATGGATGCCCCACCGGTCACTGACACTACTCTATAGAGTATATAGGGGGATGGCAGGTTAACAAGGGGGATGCATTTTGGTCATTTTGCTAACAAGGGGGATGGCATCCCCTTGATCGTCCCCCTACAAATCACCTACTGTGACTATATCTGTGTATGTGTGTTGGAACAGTAAGACTTATTATGAGATGGAGCTTTGAGTATTTGTTCATTTGCTCAGCTGGAATAGGGCTCCACTGTCTACTCAATGCTATTTCATTGTCCATTATTCACCTGTTTAATAAGTGACAACTTGCACTGGTGTCACATTTTCAATATATTTTAGTAGAAGGCAGTACCAAGGGCGTATGCAATAGCATAGAATTTTATGAGTCTCTGTCTGTGGATGTGGACGTGAGAGAGTTTCTAATAGGACTTCACAGCAGTTGGATTCACGTCAACACGATGCTGGACTAAATAAATTAACACATAAATATATATACTCATATGTACACACATACATACATACAGTACATACGTAATTTTACATACATGTTTAATTAGATTTCTGATCCTCATGTTAATCCAAGACCAAACAGCTGAACTAACAAATAGCTCTTCAAATGAAAATCATGTGTGTGAGCTGACAACTGACAAGGTTGTATGAACTATAGAAATAATGAACACCCATAAATGTGATTTTTGATATCAGTTCACACACAATGAATGGTGGTTTTTCAACCCAATGACAAACCCACAGAATGCATCTGTTTTTTCACTCATTTAGTCTGCATAATCTGAGTGGTAAACAAAACAGAACGTGTTCGGTTTGCTCAGCACGGTGTGCTTGCTTCCGTCGACCTGTTTCTTCCTTTATGAGGGGAACATGAACACTGAACACTGCTGTGAAGTACATTGTTATTCTTGTTTTCGTGAGAGTGTATGTGTGTGTGTGTGTGTGTGCGTGTGTGCGTGTTGCTTAGCTTTAAGTATTATATTAAAGCATCATGTATGAGTGGCTGTAGGCTGTGTGGGAGCTGAGACATGGTTCGCTTTTGGCTTTAAAAAAAGAGGCAACGTAGAGAGGTTTGGATATTACACAGGGAGTGGTGAGATGAATTATTGAAGCTGTGATGTGGGTAGAAAGAGAAGGAGATGGAGAGAGAGAGAGAAAGAAAAAGAGAGAGAGAGAGAGAGACAAGGAGGGGCATTAAGGGGCTATGTTTTTAAACCAGGGTGTAGCCAAGCCAGACACAGACTCCAACCATTTGTGTGTGTGTGACAGGCAGAGAGAAAAAATCAGAAAATCTCAGGCAGAAAAAAAAATACAAACAGGAGTCTACAAACAGGACTGGGTGGCTAACACCAAGTCAATGGAGCTATGCAGACAGCAACCACAAACCACTGAGGAGACTGTTTAATCAACACCCTGAATCCCACAGTCCAACCCACAGCCCCAAAAGGATTTGTACACATGCTCACACACACACACACACACACACCCTTCCCTGTCTCTCATTCCAAAGAAGTAAAAAACGAAGGGAGTATGTCTGCTGAGAGATAATAGCCATTCTTCATTTTTCTTCCCTTTGTCTTTTACGAGGTCCTCTTGGTTTCTTTGGCTTTCTTTATTTTATCCCTTTTTGAACTCTTTCTCCCAATGTGTCATGATCTGTCTGGCTGGGACGGGGCCAGACAGGGAGCCACATCTGTGCTGGCACTTGATACCAGAGCTGCTGAACTGACGGCTTGTTGTCATTCTTACTCAGGGCTTTGTATGCGCTGTAAAATCAATTCCTTTACTGATGAGGTGGTCTCTTCCTTCTTAGGCATCCTCCTGTAATGAATAGGTTAGAGACTTATTCTGTTGCTTCTATTGATCGGAAAGCAGCTCTATTACAGCGCTCGAGGACTGCGTTATGAATTTGCACTGTCTTACAGCAATAATAGGGACAGTTTTCATCTGCGTTTCTGCTACTGTGGAATCTCAGAGAACTTAAACATGTACTAAAACGTCTGAGGGCAGAAGAGTGTATGTAAATGGATCCAATGCCTTTGCGATTTCTCACAAATTTGTCAGAAGCTACTATTGATAACTTACTGAAAAATCACCATCAGAGCATGCTGCCACATACTGGCCCTCCTTGAAACATGAATTTGAACCATGCCCGACAGGTTCTTCAAAGCTCCATGTTTTGATGTCCCAGAAGTTCTGTTTGAAGTAACCTTTGTCTAGTACACAGTTCAAGGCAGGTCGTTTTTCACCAGGCCTTTTTGACACAGCAGCAGGCAACAGACACATCAGGCGGAGTCATCGCTGCGGTTACCCGCCTCTCTCTGACAGCTGCCGTCTGTGATGGAGGTGGTGTTGTGGCCACCCTCACCTCCTGCTCGTACATCTGCTCTCTCTCCCTCAAGGGGAGAGACAGCCTGCTAACAAATCTTTAACGGCCTTACCTCGTTAAGGTCGGCCCAGTGCACTTGTTCGACTATCCGTGCATAGTTGGCCGTTTTGCAGATGTAGGTCAGGGAGTGTTTAACCTCCAGTGTGTCTGCTGAGGTAAACTGTCTCTCAAAGGCTAGCTGCAGAAATTCTTCCAGAACATTCTGCTGAGAAGAAAGCAATGAGTTGGGAAGGCTCTTATCACCATTCTATTCCTACAGTATATATATATGTATGTTTGTATATGTGTGTGTGTGTGTGTGTATGTATGTATGCGTGTATGTATGTATGCATGTATGTGTATATGTATATATATATAATTCTGATTCATATAGTCTATCAGAGAGAGCCAAGAATAACAGCCTCTTTCAGCGTGCCCTACCAGTCAGACGTTGATCGATGTGCTAATGTGGTTTTGATATATAAAGGGTATTCTGTCAAAATAACCGTGGCTTTTGATTAAATGTTGTTTAGAAACAAAAGTTTCCTTTGCTTAAGGTTGCAAGTCAGTCTCTCTCTCTCTCTCTCTCTCTCTCATTCAGTGTATATATTTGTGTGTGTGTGTGTGTGCGTCATCACTGTATGGTGCTATATGTGTTCACAGAGACAAATGTCATGGACAACAAGTATGTTTCAGTGCCTCTTTAATGATGTGGAGTTACTGTTATTATTATATTGTCAGCTTGCCTTTCCCTCTCTCACTCTTTCTTCTTCTCCTTTGTGTGTTTGCAGTGACTATTACCACCAGCACCTACTTTGATGGCTTACTGGTCACTGGTCTCTACACCTCCACGACCGTCCAGTCTGCTCCAATCCCTGCACCCGCCGCTTTCGGGTTTGGTAAGTTCTCCAGTGACCTCATTCCAGTGCAAGGAGCCAGCCAGTCTTATTCCAGAGTTTAGCTTGCGAAGAACCAAGACTTTTGACCAAGCTGGCCACATTCATAACCTTGTCCCTAACCACAAGCCCTAGTAGTAAAAAGTAATAAGAATACCATAACAGCGCGTGAAACTACTCTAACCCTTAGTTATTTGGGTGACCTGCTTGTGGTTTGAAACTCACACCAGCAGAGGTAGCTAGTTCATCCCCTCAACACTGGTTGGTTTAGGCTGTAGCCGGATGAGGTTTTAAGAGTCTGATCATTGTAAAAGACACACATCATGCTCTGCCAAGTCTGGTTCTGAACCCAACAACAACATGACTGTAACAGTCCGAGATGGATGGGTTTAACCTTCACTGAGGAGTTAATTTCCCGATGATGTGTCTGAACGAAGAGAAACAGTCACAAACTCTCCACATCAGCCAGACAGCACTGTAATGTCAACAGAGAAACAGAGTCATTTATGCTTAGTGTCGGATACTCCACAGTTAGGTGGACGAAAACAAAACAAGCTTGCCACTCAGACAGCGGCGGTAAACGTGGTGTTTTAAGAGCTTTTAGATCAACTGGCCACAAGAATGTTCCCATTCTGTTGGTTAGTTACGCAGGTCTTAAAAAGGACCCCAGCCGTCAGCCAAGTGAAGGGGCGTTCTGAACAGCTGTAACGAAATATGTTTATCACAGCTTCTCATAGTGCTGCAGTGAATAACTATTGACCAAACGGTGCACAGAACCAAGTGCATTTCCTGCCATTCAAGCTGTTTTTTGTGCAGTTTTGATTAACTTTCTCTCAGTCATTTGTAGAAAATAAATAAAGTTCATTGTTTCCTTATCGGCAGTTGCCACATGGTTTGGGCCGGACTTCAGCCTCGCCAGTGTGGTGTCATCTGTCCTCTGTGTGATGTCTGTAGTTCTAAGCTGTCTGAGCCATTGATGTGTGCAAAGGCAGCTCTTTATGTGTGTGTACGTGTGTGTGTTTGTGTGTGTGCGCGTATGTGTGTGTGTGTGTGTGTACATGTGTGTGTTTGTGTGTGTGCATGTGCAGCCATTGCAGAGCATTACATTAATTCGCTGCTGTTTATGTTTTCCTCAAACTGATTCTTTCAGTTCCTTTCTCTGCCTGTCTTAGCAGAAGGTCTCCTCTATAGGGTTAGGATGAAGAGACTCTGACTCTTACTCGTCCTTCATTGCCCACCCTGTCTGGAAAGCTCTGGCACTTAACATAAACCAGTGGAGCCAGGGCATTAACTAAACTCACAACCCTGCTGAAGTGAGACCACAAGATGTCTTTACATGCCAAAAGCTTTTAATTCTCCTTTCTACAAAGACCACCCCTACCAATGCTGTCCTGCTCTCACCCTATCCCTCTTCACACAAACACATGCAAATACACACACACACACACACACACACACACACACACACACACTCTCGCACACACACACACTTACACATATGCGAAATGTTTTATTTCACTGTGCAGATAATTAATCAATCAGGAATAGTTAGTGAGCCTTTGATCAACTTTTCTCAGGCCCTGGCCTGTAGACCTCAAACGCCGTCTGGATCCCGCTTCTATGGGTTGTCCAGGCTGGAATGATCAGAGAGACATGAGCACATGGAAAACGAGGGTGAAACTTTGAGGAGTTGAATGGGAGTAGGTTGAGATTCAGAGCTAGCCACTTTGATCACATTGAATGAAATCATTAAAGAATGACAGATAAGAAACAGAGGACCCAGAGCACTTACACTGACATTACTGAGACCTCAAATATCTACCCTCAAAACCCTGAAAACTGGCATCAGTTCCCCCTGTTTTCCTATCTTAATAGTACAACTGTCAGACAAATACATCTGACCCCAGAACAGTTTTGTAGAGCAGAGTGTGATTGCTGTTTAGTGCAGCAGAGAGTGTCTGGTCATCCAGATGTGTGTAGCTACCGTCCTAGTGTTCCACTGAGAGGAACATGTGGCCTGCAGATGGACTCACTGTTGGCCACAATGATGGGATCATCAGGAATGAGCCCACCCTGCTTATGGCGAAACACACAGGAGAGAGTGAGACAGACAGAGAAACAGACAGACGGATAGAGAAGGGAGGGTAGTGGATTTAGAATATTAGAATAAACATGCTGACATTGGTTTTCTTTTGAATATCAGAGACAGCTGTTTAGTTGACTGCAGAAGTAGTAATGCCTCACCACACTATAAAGTACTGCCGAGCATAAATCACAACAAACTGTATAGGAGACCATAATCTATTTCCTGTGATGTTCATAACAGGCTCTGTGATAGAATTAGGACTGCATTCATAACAGGCTCTGTGGTCACACCTTGACTGCATTTTAATTCCCTGAAATATTAGACGTTCATGTCATTTACACTGATTTACTTTAAATACAGAGCAGTACAGCATTCTGTGAGTGACCTATTAAGAGTGAAGTGAAGATCCTCATGATAGACTGGTAGAAAAATAGCTGATGGAGTTTAGAATGTTGCAACAAGTGGACAAGTTGCCAGTGAGGGGCTGTCTTTGAAACATATGAGATGTGCATGTGAGAGGTGCCAGCTGTGGCCAAGGCCAATAGAGGGACTGAAAAGAAAAGCAAGAAAAGAGAGAGAGGGAGAGGAAAGAGGGAGAGAGAGAGAGAGAGAGAGGGAGAGGATAGAGAGAGAGAAAGAGAGAGAGAGAGACTTTCAGGTTTGTTTTATTGCCAACTAAAAATTGGACAACTCATTCTCATTTTTCTGCAAACATCTATAAAACTGGTTTAAAAATATCAGAGAGATAATGTCTTTGTGAGAGACAGAGAGGGAAATCTGAGAGTGTTAAAGGGGGCACACAGGGAGTGGGCTTGTCTGCTGCTTGATGTGGTCAGGACACTGCGTCTGGCTACAGACAAGAGCGACTGTGTGTCGGGCCCAGAGAAGGAAAACACCCAGCGGCCTTCCGTTTCAAATCTCTCCCACCCTCGGAAAAACTCATTACTTCACTTTACACGGCCAGGCAGGACGGCCCCACTGTCAGACACAGCCAGAAAGCCACACACACACACATGCACACAGACACCCACCCACACACACCACTCGCAAACACTTTTATGAATGCATACTCATCCGCAAACAAAACCAATAAGAGACGGTATTAAAAACACACAACAAAGCTCTCCAGTGTCTAACCTCATTCAGACCTACAGGGCAAAAGGGGCATTCATTTTCAGGATAGGCCGATGTTGGTCAGTTCTGGTCATTGGACTGTCATATATCTAGAGGGGACACTGAAGAGGATTCAGAGAGAGAGAGAGAGAGAGAGAGAGAGAGAGAGAGACCGCAGGAAAGCCTGGTAACCCACAGGTGGCTAACCACATATGCTTACAGAGGTGTAATTAGATGGCTGTAGTAGAACAAGCCACACAGTGAGGACATGACAGAACAACAGCAGTCCTCCAGGCATGTGCCAGGCTTACTTTAACAGAGGACTGTAAACTGAATGTGGTCACCCTACATAATGATGGGGCTTGGATACGGATCACAGCCTTGTATAGTACTGTATTTCAGAGTTCAGCAAGAAACAACAAAGAAAAGGACTCCAGCTCTGTTCCCAAGGCAACAGGTCGATTTAGTCGTCAAGACGTAAAAATTTTAAAAGAGATGTGATGTTGTTCAGGTGTTACTCATAGTTAACTGTGCTTGAAATCTGTGTGTGTGCGTGCGCACGCGTGTGTGTTTGTGCTGTGTTGGAAGGGGTTGTCCTTATCCCACTCACTCGGCCAAAAATGAAACTTGGGAGATGGGAGGTGTCTGACTTAGCTAAGAGAATTTTAATTGCCACATTCCTTTTTTAAGATAAATCCTATGAGAACACATTCATTATCTGTCAGATTTGGCTATAGGATACACATATTTGCCCTTTTTTCAGTTAAAATGTCATTTTTATGCCCTGCGTTTTATTTAATCATTATTCCTATTTTTTCAGATAACTGCTCTTGATGGAATACTTGTAGATTCTAAATAGACTGAGAAGGTCTACTTGGCACAATGGTTGATGCAACAAAACAAAGCAAAGCAAAACAGAACAAAACTGAACAAAAATATTTTACGCCTAATGTAATTGTAGTTATTAATCAGCATTGTGTCAACAGCAAAACTGCACAGGCCAGGGAGAGATTGGGCTTGTTAGAGTAGAAAAACTACTCTAGTAGTAGTCTACTAAAGTAGAAAACAGAATTCTAGTGTGTCAGTGTCTGTGTGTGTGTGTCTGTGTGTCTGTGTGTGTGTGTATGTGTGTGTGTGTGTGTGTATGCGTGTGTCTGTGTGTGTAAAAGAGAGAACAGGATTTTCATTGTTGGGACTGCAGGCAGTGATGAATTGCTGTGCTGTTTGCTGGTGTTGATTGGGTGACTCATTTGCATGTATGTATGTATTTATTAGCATAACGGTAGTACGCAGGGGATGGTTAACTCCTAGGCTCCAGAGCAGGATCCAGGCAGAGACAGATGTATATCCCTGACTGAAGAGACAGCTGGATGACAGATACATCTGACCACCTACAACACTAATTCAGTGACTGATGGAGCTTTCATCCCTCTCTGGAAATCAAGATTAAAAACCCGCTGCACTTTGACCTGTTCTTGTTGGCTCCTCACTGATCAGCAAACTCAAATACACAGACACTCACACACACACACACACACACACACACAAATTCATCATCATGAACCTTATCATCAGCAATGACTGCTAGATGTTAAGACCCTCTAGTTGCAGGTAACTGTCAGTGCAAGGTAAGATGAATAAATGGTATTCTGTTTGTGGAGTTTGCTGAGGCCTTACAGGATCTTTTTTCATAACATCAACTAATAGTCTCAGGAGAGCTTTGATTCAGTCTCTCTCTCTCTCTCTCTCTCTCTCCCATCAATACTCACCTACACTTTACCACATTTCTCTATATATTATACATCTCTCGCTCTCTCTTTGTGCTGTGAACTGACGGAAAAGAGGAGTAAGTGCCAGAGAAAGCTTCGAAGTGTGTAATGAAGAAGAGAGAGAGGAAGAGAGAGGGAAAGAGAGGGAGAAAAGGAGACAGTGAGAAAGAGACAGAGAGGGAGAGGGAGAGAGAGATAGAGATAGAGAGGGAAGTTTTCCCATGGGGGGAGAGGAGCTGTCAGTCCCTGTGAGACTTCAAAAGCGCTGTAGCTCTGTGATCAGCCTGCTCTCTGACTTACTGCTGACAGCCTTCCAACTGAAGCACTTACAACACACACACACACATACATGCACAAAATAACTATACACTCTCACACTCTCATCCACACACCATCACAATATACCATCTGTACAAACAACAGATACACAAAAATATTCCAATATTTCATTGTTTTCTCAGTTGTGCATACTTTAAGCTATGTGTCAGCATTAAGATTCACGAGAACAGGTTGGTAGTTCACACAGAAATATCATATTCCACTGGCCGTGTTCATAAAAATGCTATACTCAGTGTTGGTGAGTGCACACGGCTGAGCAATGAGTGATGAATGAGAGTTATGAGATGGATAATATGGATGTTGAGTGTGGTAGAACTCTTTCTCTGTCTCTCTCTCTCTCTCTGTCTCTCTCTCACTCTCTCTCCCTCTTTCTCTCTCTCCCTCTCTCTCTCTCTCTCCCTCTCTCTCTCTCTCTCTCTCTCTCTCTTTCTCTCTCTCTCTGTAAATCTCACAGTGGTCTTGGCATTCCGCTCAACTCCCAGATTGAGCTTCTGTCTCAATCCCACAATGCCTTGGGAGGCTAACAGGTGGCACAGCATTTGTGTGCTCTCTGAGTCCAGTGAGGTCTATGTAACACTGACACACATGCGTTCACACACAGACATATACACACGTACATACACACGCACGCATGCACACACACACACGCGCAAATACACACACAGAGTGTGAGAGATATGATCCAAGTAACCAATCAGGTCCTAATGGTTCATCACTTGCATATTTATGCACATGCAAAGAAGCACACAAAATATGCATGCATACACATACAACATAAATAAGCACAAGTTTAATGGGCTTTAAGTCACTCAGTCTGTTTTACAGGCTCTCTTTGCCCTCGTTTCATGTCTTCCTATCCTTCCTCTGTCCTTTCCCCCTATAGCCTTGCTCTTGCTTTTCTTTTCTTTCCCTATCTTTCTCTGTCATGCTGGCATCTCTCCGTCATCTGTCATCCATGTATCATTGTGTCTGTCTGACCCATGGGATTTCTGCAGTCATAGGATTAGAAGGTCAGGTTATGTCAATATAAATACATCTTTTATCAAGAGTGATCTTTTTTTGAATTCCACCAGCCACTGCTGGTATGTATGTGTGTGTGTGTGTGTGTGTGTGTGTGTGTGTGTAAATGACTGATTCTGTGCATATTTTCATATTTGCCTATACTTTAAGATTTCTCTAAATGAAAACACAAATGCATACCATATTAATGATATTAAATTATATACAGTGATGCAGTGTGTTCACATGGTAAAAAGGTCCCCTCCCCCCCCCCCCCCATTGCTGTTGAATTAGGGTAAGGATTAATCAGAAGAGAAAATCAGAAGAGATTGTTTCCATATCAGTGTATCAATGTGTATGTGAGAGAGAGGGAGAGAGAGAGAGAGAGAGAGAGTGAAAAACTGTAAGAGAGAGGGGGGGTGGGGTGCAGAGAAGGAAATGTTTTCCAGGGTTCCTTATGTAGCAGTGAGGCAGTGTAGGCTGGTACATTCCATGTGTGGTCACCCCCAAACGCTGTTTGTTTGATGAAGAGCTCCAGTAGAGAGGCTGGTTCATGGCCAGAGAGCAGTGTGGGCCCATAACAGTCCATTTATACTCTCATACTGACATTTGACTCACTCTCACTGAAAGACACTATGCTTGTTCTATACTCTCTTTTTCCAGTCACTCTGGTAGAGCCACTAAAACTATTTAGCCTCCATGCTTTACTGCTATGCTCCCAACAAAAGAGGGGTGAATCATACGATTCTCTTTAAATAAACCTCATATTTTGAAAATATTTATATGTTTCCGATACAGCTCAGTTTTGTGAATGTAAATTTACTAAATGGACACAATAATTGTTTAAGTGTCTCTATTTGTTATATGACATATTCAACAAGGAGGACTGCAGAGACAAGGGTACCAAAAAAAGTGCATTTTTGCATGTAAGACTCTCAAAGCTGAACCTTATGTGTTTGATTCATGGTGGTTTTGAGTGTCTGTGTTTATCACATGGTAACACTTATAATGCATATATATAGGCCTCAGCGATAATAAATAGAACAGAAATGTGAAATTATAAACATAAAATTACATAACATCACATAAAGTTCTTTCATTTTTCATTCTAGTTATTTTGGTTTCTTATTGAAATGAGAACATGAAAACATTTAAGAAAGAAAGTGAAACTGAAATAGTGCCATAGTCATACCAGTAAACAAGGTAATATCAAACATCTTCTGATTAGGGCCTTTTCCACCATGGGACTTTTTTTGGGGCCCAGGAACTTTTTCAGTAGTACCAGAACTTTACCCTCTTTTCCACTGTCAATTTTTGTTCCTCAGCCGTAGTTCATACCCTTCTTTCAGTTCCTGTTGCAGAGTAGGCCGAGGAACTACTGGGGTGGAGCTTGCAGTACTGAACAGTACTTATCGGTCAAATGCAAGCTCCACAGAATGACTAAGGAGACCAGTCGCCATTTTTAAATACCTCCATTTACCTGCAAGCGAGCAAGCACAGCAAATACTGGCATTTAGATAGAGAGCAAGAGAGTTGTGACAAAGCAGCTAAAATGGAAAATCAGAACATACCAAAAGTGGGGGGAGAAAGGGATCATATGTAACTGTCAGCTGTAAGACTAAATAAATGCTACATGTAGTTTTCAGTGTGATATGCAAAGAATGCTGCATTGGCATTGTCTTAACTGAGACTCAGAAAGGAGTGAGTGGAAAAGTGCAGTGAATGCAAAACACAATATTTATACATAAAATCCAGTAAATGTACAGAGGTTCAATCGTACAGTGTAGACAAAAATCCTTATTTTTTCTCTCTCTCTTTCGCTCTCTCTCTCTCTCTCTCTCTTTATTTCTTTATGAGTAGCACATCAGGATACCATGTCCTGTAGATATTTTTCAGGATAGCTGAAGGGTATGTCTTTTACTTGCTATGTTTTAGTAATACCTTGAAACATGTATTCTTTTCCCTCCAAGCAATGTGTACTGTAACCCTTTTCAGGGTAGGAACTTACTTACATTTACTCAGCGTATAATTTCAAAATTAACCTGCTCAATTTGCAGGAAGCATTTGAAACAAATTTTTTACATCCTCACTACTGGTAGGGCAGATTGATCCTCATGTCTACTAAGAAGGATTTGAGCTTGTCAGTTGTGATATGTGGAGGCTAGATTGAGTGAGCAGTGCAGGTGATGAAATAGTTTTGCGTTTTGGATGTAAAATTGCTATGTAGTGTCATCATTTACGAATTCAATCTGACTTCCTCTATTAGTAGTCTTGATCATTAACAGTCACGTGAAAAATTAGTCAAAGAGATTAAAGAAAAGACATGTAAAAACACATCTGGTCCATGTTATTTGGTGATAAACACACAGTATTCGCTCACATCACAGCACATCACACAGGACATCACATCCAATCATATCTGGATTTCTGGTGACCCTCTCTCTTCTGTGTGTGACTGTTAATCAGTGACTGCTTCTGTGTCTGCAGTAGGAAGTCATTCATGTGAGAGAATACGTCAGTTGACTTATGATTAAATTATGTTAGACCAGATTTTTCCAGTAGCTTTTTCTGTCATTTGTAGATTATTGTATTTACTGTTTTGTACAAAATATGGTGTTTTATGTGAAACCAATAATAACAGGAGAGGTGTTTTGCTGAAAATGCATCTTTTTTGGCTCGTTAATGACTTGGTCATTTGAGTTACAATTGCGTTCACATTGTCTTTGCAGCCTAAATGGACAATAGCATAAAAAATCATAACATTAGAAACAATGTTTTTTTTTCCGTCCTGCATTCAAAAAACCCTATTGTGATATTGTACTCTGAATTTTAAAAAAAATCTCTTACAGCCAGATTGAGAGAGGTTTTTTTTTTTGATAGAGGAAAAAGCATAGTTTGGTACTCTGGGCTGAACAGTCTTTTGTCATGACAAAATGAAAGTTTTTCAAAATGTGCTTTCAGACCTACTCAATTTTTTAGAGCTCCTCTGAGGAAAAAAAAAAACCTATTAGAAAACATGGAAAGTGCTCGCTCGACTCCAGGAGGCGTAAATGCCTTCCTCGGCATTGACTTTCTTGGTGTAATACCTTTAGCCTCCCTGTTTTGATGTGAGCTCCTGAATTCCCTGTCTTAAAAGGCCTGACTTCTCAGAATAGACAGTTCTGAGCCTGTTTATGTAAGAAATTCACAAGGGAGTGCAAGATCCTACCAGTGACCCACATCACATTGACTTCAAGAAAAAAAAAAAAAAAAACACTTTTTGACCTTCTTTGGCTTCTTTATGGCGGTGTAGGCTGTGTGTACTTTTTGGTGCCTGTTGGTGTTGCACTGTCAGAGCTGAATCCCTCTGAGGGCTTTTTGGTCTTTATGCTGTGTGAGGATGTCATTGAGGTCCTGTCCTCCCCAGGCTTTCCTCTCCACCACCACCTGTCGGAGCTGGTCTCCGTCCCCCTTCACCATCAGGCTTGACGACGATGCATGTCACTGAAATAGGCCCCGCAGTGTAGCCTGTTCCGTGTTTGTTTGCATCTCATCAACATAAGCAAGAGTCGTGGGCATAAAAAAAATTAGTACAAGTCAAATCAGATTAATGAATAACATGCTCAAGCGATTAACCGAAGAGTCACGTTGAATTAAAAATCAAATTAGCGCCCATGCCGTCCTAGGAGGGCTACAGTGAGGGCACAAGCGTATAAGCCCTGCTTATGGAAAGGTTGAAAAATAAGTGGAGCACTGAGTGACTTTGTCCATTTTCACCATCTCTCTCTCTCTCTCTCTCTCTCTCTCTCCCCCACATACACAAGACAGCAGATAGACCATAAATTAAAACCAAATGGACACTAGCTTTGGGAAACAGGTGGCTAGAGTCAGTCTTTAGAATGCATGTTGGGATTTGGGTTATATTTATATAGGCCAGCAGACTGACAGGAAATAGACAGTTTAGATGGCACTAGCTACAGGTTATATCAACCCTGTGCCTAATAGCAGCATGAGGTGCTTTTGCCAACTGAGGCATGTAGGTTTTAATTAACAGTGGCAGGTGTCATGTCACGTTTACAACAGCTCTGTGATGGCCTGATGGCGGACGCTTTACTATGCGTTAATTTTTTAATCTCTCATTAAGAGTGGGAAAAAACTCATGTCATTCAGGCTTTTATAATGCAGTAACTGGGTTGATGAACTTAGAATGGAATCTATGATATTAATATCAATGTACGACTTGTGTGAAGTAACACCAGAATGAAGCTTTTAAAATTTTAAATACCATTTTATGCAGCATGTACACTTTGTTTCACTACCACTGACAGTACCACAGTACCACTGACTCTATGACATTATTGCATTATGCAGTCTGAGCTACTGTACACTCGGCATATGCAAAGTGCTAATGATTAGCCCTTCTGTCATTTGGTCAGTATTCAGTGGACTCTGTTCCCTCTGCTTCAGTATGTCTTACTGCCCATGAACTCAGGCTTATCTCCTCTCACACTACCCCCTCAGCCTCACTTTTGATTGGTCTTCTAACCTCCAATTGCCCAACCCCAGAACCCTACACCCTAAAATACAGGGTGTCTTGAAAGTCTGGAATCCCAGGGAAAAAAAAAAAAAAACTGGCAGGAGGCCAGAGATTTTTTGGGACTTCAGTTGAAACGAATGAGAATGGCTGTAGCCCTGTCCTTGATGCCTGGCATCCTCGCAGTTCCACTGTGTGGGTCATCATTTATGGATCCTGTTTTCTCAAACTTTACAACAAGTTTGCTAACACAGCTCTGTGTTATTGGCTTGCGGTCTGGGTGCAGTCTGTACAATGCAGCTGTGACCTGCCACAGATTCTGATTTCTTATGAGTAGAATCACCTGGAATCATTCTTCATTTCCTTCATTTCAGGTCCATCGTGGACCTGCAAAAATTAAAAAAAAAAAAAAAGTTAATAATTTTTTTCCCCATACTTCCAGATTTATGGCACACTATGTAGTTGTAGACTTTAAAAATTAACTTTCACCTCTGAGATACAGCCTCAGGAAGGGTTTTTTTCCCCCATCAGTTCATTTTTCACGGATTCATTTAATTGTATTAGCATTCTATTTTTGCTGAAATATTCTTTTAAGACTTTCATATATAACACTGAATGACTTCTCATTAAAATGGACATTGACCATCATTCGAGTGTCTAGGGCTATGTTAATGATGTAAGGCTTTAATATGTGGCATTATCGACTTTTTCTGACGACTTTCTATTCTCCACTCGGCAACTGGCAGCAGCTTGGTTTTCTTTCTTTCTTTCTTTCTTTCTTTCTTTCTTTGTAACCCAGGAAGAGCAACCCATAGATGTGCACTATCCTGTTCCTGCAGACAGTAATATCTAGGTGGAGTATCACACATATTGGAAAAACAATCATTTAACATGAAAACTACAGAGAATGGTGGAGATAGAGCCACAACTGACCCCCTTCTCATTGCACTAGAGAGAGATGCCAGTTGTGAAAACAACTTTAAAAGGAGTCAACAGGGTTTCTTTGGTCTGGTTTTGACACTGACTAGTCCATACTGTGCCCAATGTCATCTTCCTGCCTGTTACTGCCAAGGTTAAAGATGATGGATGATGCGTGAAACAATGGGATCTTGGTTGAAAGAGTAATTGTCTCACTGATTTATGAATGAGGATGGTGGTCTGTTTTGCATGTTACCTTGGCAGACCAATGGCATTTACCAGTCCGTCTGACAAATGGATATATGTCATCCATAGACTATTAAGGTGCTATTCATATGTAATATGTATTTTATACATATGTTATAAATTGTTATATGCATCTCGTATCCCTCTCACATGCACGCGCACACATCACACATCACACATCACACACACACACACGCACGCATTCCTCCAGGTACCCGTTAGTGCCAGCTGAACTGCTGTCCATTCATGTGGCAAAACCTTCAGCTCTTTTCCCACAGTGTCAGTTGCCCCTTTTTCCCTTCCCCATGCCACTGGCATGCCCCACCACGGATATTACCACACAGCTTCCTCTTGGCAACGCCAAGAAGACCCCCTGCTGTCGCCATGGCAATGCCAGACCGTTTCCATGGCACGGTGATTGGCAGATTTCAGAACAGACCAATAGCAAAGCAAAGCAGGGTGGCCCTGCTGTCCAGTCAGCTGACCCCAGGATTGTTGTTTTTGAATGGATCAGAGCCGCTGTTTTTAGCCTTTATTCATGAATGCTATCTCTACAGACTGTTTCAGTCCAAGGCATTGACATGCTATGGAGAAACAAAGGCTTTGTAGGCTCCAGTCATTCTTTCATCATATTTTGACACAACATTGTTTTTTGTTTTTTTGTATGTTTTTTCGGAGCTGTGTTCTGAACAGCTATGATGTCTGAACAAGACTGATCTGACTGAGGCAACCATTTAAATACTGTAGCCCCTGTTTGCTAATAAATATTCATACCCTGCCATTTCATTATGGTCATTGCATGATATATGAAGGAAGCATCGTGGGAGAAGAAACTTTGTGTTATACTCCCTCTGGACTGCTGAGAGAAAACACACACACACACACACACACACACACAAAAACATGCTGAGACAAAGAAGGTGAGGGAAACCTGTTTATGAATGCATCAAGCACAGATGGACACATGTACAAACATAGTCTGTGTTAAAGAGGGAAATCTTTGTGTGTGTGTGTGTGTGTGTGTGTGTGTGTGTATGTGTGTGTGTGAGGTGTGTTTACACCTGTATATATGAGGTGTCTCCCTACCGTCCAGTAACACTCCATGTTTCCAAAGGCGTTTAATTAAAGAGCGTATTGTCAGGGGAGGGTCATAAGAATTCCAGGGTATGGACAAGGGTTCCCTGCAGATTAAATCAAATAAGGTCTCCCATCACTGGCAGTGTTTTTCACTAAATACTGGAAGCACATGGCTCACGTATGCATTATAATAGTCCCTGTGTGTGTGCGTGTGCGTGTGTGTGTGTTAGGGAGACGGGGTGTTCAGATGGAGCTTTGGGTGCTGTGACAGGGTAAAGTGAGGCAGGCACTCACTTGGGTGTGTGTGTGTGTGAGAGAAGGATTCAGTGTTTAACGAGTAGGGACCATCGTAGAGAGAGACAGTAAAGAAAAGTAAATTATAAAAATGTAAAAAAAAAAAAAAAAAGCTTCCTGTGCCATGCACAGATGTGAGCGGGAGCATGAGTGAATATATAATGTATGGATGCATCTAAAATACACAGATATGTCTTCCAGCCGCATAGCTTTAACACAAGGAATGTGGAATATCATTTAAATAACAGCGGCCTTTTCTGAGAGGAGCCATGCTATGGAGGCAAATGTACTGAATTCTAAAACATGGATATGAACAGAATATATGAATATAAGTTCCAGTATATTTGTATATCAAGTATGTCTAGCTTGACAGTTTCCAGACGTGGTGTTCTTCTGTGTAACTTCAGCAACTGTGACTGTCTCAGACCCTGAAGTTGATAATCAGACTATGAATGTTTCATCAGGTTGGTGAATGCATGTCTATGAGTCACCGTGGCCACCAGCTTTTGCCATAAAGCTGTATGATTCTCTTTTACTCTCCATTTTTAATGAGCAACGGTGAGAGTCATGCCCATAAGCTGGTGTTAAATGTGTGCCAGGCTGTGCCATCCATCGTCCATCTGTTCTCCCTCTCTCTCTCTCTCTCTCCCTCTCTCTCTTTCACTCTCTCTCTCTCTCTCTATGCTCTTCATAGCCCTCTGAGCTGTTTAGGTCTTTGTCTTTCCCAGTGATTTTCCAAAAGAGAGACTACAGAGGAGGCAAATTGAGAGAGAAAAGAGCAGAGGGGAAAAGAGATTTGAGGATGAAAAATGATAAAAGAGGGAAGGAGAGTAAGGGAAATAACATAGTGGCTCTTAAGGCTCATGAATAAATCACAAAAAGACTAAAAGAAATGGGATAGAAAAATGTAAAGGATTACATACTTCCTTAGTGATTCTCTCTCTCAAAGAGTAATACTGAGCACATATATCATGAATGAATGTAAATGAATTATTGATTAGAGTATGTGAATTTGAGCCCCACTCCATAGATACACACTCTATCCACCGATACGCCTATTTGTCAGCATCCCGTACAGACAGATACATAGCCCGATCTCTCCTGATCACACGCTAATGGAAATCTGCTGGATCCTTGCCTTCGTCCTGCCCACCCTCAGTTCCTGGTTCACTCTGCATCCCCTCCCATCCCCTCTTACTCCACCCCACCCCGCCCCACCCCACCACACCCTACCGTGTGTCTGGTCATGACTGAAAGCCTTCACACTGTGGGCCGAGCGGACAGGCCCGGCTGGGTGGAGCGCTAGCGTGGGAGTTAGCGGGTCATTTTTGGCCATCATTAATCACAGTGGACAGCTCCGAAGTGTTCAATCTGCATGTGAAAGGAGGAGGGGCTGTGGAAAAAGAGAGAGGAAGACGGGGAGAACTGGAAAAAAATGAAAAAGGAAACAAAACAACATAGCGCTCCTCTAAGACCACACACCCGTCATTAGCGACTCTTTAGCTAACCCAAATTGAAGTGACAACTTTACGCACGGTACCAGCTTTAGCCTCGCAGCTAAACGCTGTTGTGTTTCCGTCATACTGTCAGACACGATGCAATCATTACAGCTTAGCTACATGTTCAGGTTTTGCCCTCATTAACGCGCTGGAGTAGTTTTTGAAGACGATGAGAGAGAGAGAGAGAGAGAGAGAGAGAGAGAGATGGGAAGAAACAGCGACTAGGACTTTCTGACCGGCTGGTGCTTCCTTTCTGACATCCCCTGTAGTTTTTGGAAGATTGCTGAAGATTTTGATGGAAGCACACTAATCATGTAATTAGCAACTATACAATAAATCCTTCTTGTTCATTCTCTCTCTCCCTCTCTCTCCTTCTCTCTCTCTCTTTCTCTCTTTTCTCTATATCTAATCTATCTACCCCCCCACCCCCTTTTCTCTTGGCCTCTCTCTTTCACGCTTCCTCTCTGATCCTCTATGGTGCATTGAAACCACTGAAGTGTAAATCATTCACATATAAAATCCAAGCACCTGCAACATGTCATAAATGGCAGGTCCATCACGCCTTACAGGAGAGTTGAATGTAGGGCTATAATTGAATATGATGTGCTCGCAAAATGATTTCTTTTTTTCATTTTTTCTTTCCTTGGCCAAGGAGCTGGTCATCCCTTCTTCTGCCTGCTGTCTCTGTTTCCCTGTACATGTGATATTGCAAACTGGGTTTCCGTGGTGATACTGAATCTAAGAGTGTATTATGCATCTCTGCAGGGAGCTCCTGACTGCCATCATAGTGTTTCTCTGAGAAGCGAGGACCACACTGTGTGGACCAATGCAAAACTAACACTTAAGGACAAAGCTACCAGTTTGACTGACTGAATAGAGCATAATTGCAAGGCATGTCACAGCAGAGAGAGAGCGAGAGAGAGAGTAGTTTAGAAACAGGACAGGGTCCATATGTGTGTGTTTCAGAGAGAGAGAAAGAGAGAGAGAGAGTAAATCTTAGGATATGCCTTTTTAAGTACAAGATAGCCACAGAATTTTTCTCCTTTCAAGTGAAACAGGGGAGTGTGTATTCTCGTTAGGAACCTATAGCTAAACCCCTGCTTATTTGTCTGTGTGTGTGTTACTTGTGAATGTGTGTGTTTCATGCAGCAGTGTATGGCTTGTGAGTAGGAGCATGATAGCATATGCATTTAAGCCTTGCATGGTCGAGAGTGTGTGTGTGTGTGTGTGTGTGTGTGTGTGTGTGTGTCAGAGCATGACCGAATAAATCATGTCTATTAAAGCCTTGTGCTGGTGGGTGGCTGGGAGGGGGGGGGGGGGGGGGGGTATAGAGCCTCTTGACTATTATAGGACGATTACATTTGGATGCATTATTACACATGGAAGCACCCGCCAACAGGCCCTTCTACCTAGTAATGGGCTGATCCTGTGACACCTCGTCAATCATGTTCTCACACTCACACACACACACACACACACACACACATAAGATTAACAGAGATGGGAAGGGAGGGAAAGAGAGAGCATGAGAGAGAGAGAGCAAGGGAGAAATATAGCCCTCTTACAGACTTTTTTTCATCTTCTCACACTTGCTTAATGAGCAGCTAACATGTAATCATGGCTTGGATAGTTTCTATACAGTGAGCTACGTTCTCTCAGTCACAGATGCACTGGTTCATTCAACTACACTGAGTTTTTTTTTTACGATGACACCGATCATTTAAATGCTTCGATCACATTAAATCCTCGCTAGTAAATGAAATGAACCACGCAGAGCTGCTCTCTTGAACTTGGATTAGCTATAAATGTGTTCCTACTACCTAGCCATGAGTGCTGAGCATCTTTGAACTAAATATACTTAGAAAGAAGGTCCCTCAATGGTCTAGTCAATCAGATCATGTTAAAACTTGTTCACCATTGACCTCTGGAGTGTTATTACTGCTGTCACTGACAACTAATGAGAAAAGGACTGTGTCATGTTCAGCTATTGACGAGACTGCTAATACACAACGCTATTTCATTTAAAAGCCTGTGTGTGTCTGTGTTGATGTGTGTGTCTGTGTGTGTTGGTGTGTGATTGTGTGTCTCCTGTGTTAATTATTGTCCCATCACTGGCACCACAGGTAGCTCAGGTCCATATATCTTTGTGTCCTAGCTGTCTGTGTGTGGAAGTCCTCAGTGACTCACTCTAAACCAAACTCTAAATCTTCCTTTTATGTCTGACACAAACTGATCAACTGCCAAGGCACCCTGCTCAGGTCCACACTGTCTTTTTTTGTTTTAATGTCAACTGGAGTTCACAGGGAAGAGCTCCACATCTCTGTGGTCCTGCTCCTCCACATTTACTATAGACTCTCTATGGAAAGAATGCTACTGTGCCCAGGACTGTGAACAAAATGATGTATTTGCATAGTTAAGTGTGTCAGGTTACTGAAGGAAAACTCCAGCTGCACAGATTTGTTTTTTCATGATTTTGCACTGAAATGTTTCTTTCTTCTCTCTCTGCCGCCCTCTCTCTCTCTCTCTCTCTCTCTCTCTCAGGTGTGATGTCAGAGCGCCAGTTTGGGACGCAGTTTGTGTGCAGCGTGGTGGCATCTCACGTCAGTCACTTGCCCTCCACCAGTCTCAGTTTTGTCTGGATTGCGCCCCCGCCTGGGACCGGCTGCGTTAACTTCCTGTGAGTTGGTAAAAGGGAGCAGGGGGTGTGCTTGTGGTGGTGGTGCTGTGTGCGTGTGTGTGTGTGTGTGTGTGTTTGTGTTTGTTTGGGGGGGGGGGGTGTGTGATGAAATGACTATTTGGTTTTCTAGTAAGCTTTCACTCAATACTGTTCACCAAACACTCTTTTTTTCCATGAATTGGGCTTAGGCCCTGGGCTTCAGTATCTCCTCTGACTTTAACATGTGCTGACCTATTAGAACTGACCTATTTCTCATGATGCAGGCCCCGCCCGTCCCTAACTTCCACACACTTCCTAACATATGCCCTCAAAACACCCCTGTACTCTGTGTAAGAGTTATGCTCAGTGTCCTCCTGTTCCAGTCCACCCAGTAATATTAACACTAAAGGGACAGGAAAGAAGGGATGAGGAGAAACACAGGGAGGACAGGAAGGTCAGACTCCTGGCACAAGATTTTTCCATTTTTTGGCATATCCTCGAATTGAAGCCACTGACACAGAGGCCAGTTAGTACTGTATCCTTGTCGACTATATCCTGGACCAGAATGTTTCCTCAGGGAAAGAGGTCATTCACAGTGTTCTTTGTATAAATTTCTTTCAAAATGGCTATTACTGTTCTCTCCACACATATATTATTCATATGAGGTCTTATACGTTGGTTTAATGGATGTTGTAGATGTGCTGATGTCTCTGTGGGTGATGAGTCAACTGATTGACTGTTCTTCTCCCAAATCAACGAAGACGTTTGATTTGTGCCGTGTGAGAACATAATTGGATTGGCTGAGACAATGAGTGTACTGGGGCCAATAAGGATCCCTTCATTACAGTAAGCTGTTATCCTCTCATTGGCCACTGGGGAGACATGCTTTTCTGGGTGGAATGTTTTTTTTCCCTGCTATGTCTGGACCCGGAATGTTCCAGAATGGCCGAAATATAACAGCACGAGCCCTGACTGGATTTAGGGGGCTGTATTTCAAGTCAAATCCTGAATCTTCCGCAGTCTTACTTTCATTTTCAGTCTCTCTGGTATACTTTCTTTTTCATCATCTGGTTCTCTTTCCCTCCCTCTCCCTCTCTCTCTCTTTCACAGGTGGTGATAAACACTTTCACACAGACAATCAGTCAAAAGGCAATTAGCTGCTGTTTGCTGTAGAGTGGTGCCAAGGGGGTTTTGGTTTCCAATAAGCTCTCCCAGGCAAAGTCGAAAGCACACACAGCAAAGTCATACAGCACGATACCCCGCCAGTCTTTCTGACCTCGTTAAAAACTGGAAGAGGACCAGTCACAGAAAATATGATTCCACTGCCTGTCAAACACTGAAACAGGGACTCCATTCGTTACCTGACACTATTGTGTTTAAGCCTTCTGTGCTGTAGACATTGATGTTTATTTGTTCTTTCAGAAATGTTTGCTTACTGTAGGAACAGAGCTTTCTCTCAGCTATTCTAAGTGTCATTTTGGCTTGAGTCTCTGTCCTCTGAGAGTTTTGGGGGCTCAGGGCCACAGCAGGAGAAAAACATTTCGGTGAGCGTTGATGTTAGAGTTGGGTCAGATTTTAGGAACAAGCAGATGACCTCAGCAGACACTAGCAGGTTGTGGTTCAGGAGCTCTGAGATAACTGTGTCGAAACATTCTGCTGGGTCACTCAGATCTTCTGTAGTCGCAGTCTGGGGCTCCGTCACTCAGAGCTGGCTGCGTCGCTCTGCCGCAGTTCACAGCTCCCGTCTGGATGGGGCTGTCTGCACAAGCCAAAGCCTGGGGCAGGGTGAGCTGGCCTGAGAGTAAAGCGCTAGATGAGTCCCCAGTTTGACAGACTGTATCTGTAGGAACTGGGCCCAATGTGACTGCACCTCAACCCTGAGATGTCACTCCTGTCACATAGTAGAAATGAGACTCTGGCAGAGGGCCTGATGAGTGTGTGTGTGTGAGTGTGTGTGTGTGTGTGTGTGTGTATATGTGAGTGCATTTTCAAGGACTAAGTGGTTGATGGATCTCAGCTGTAGCAGAGCCAACATCAGGGTGTGACACGGTTGTCAGGGAGAGAGACAAAATCCTGTCACCTCGCAGGCTTTATGACGAATGAGGACACAACTTTCTGTCCACCTTCCTAATCCAGCTCTCTGCAGTGGACTCAGTGGCCTCATGCCATAAAACAACACCTTCCAGCTCAATGACTCTCCCTCTCTCTCTCTAACACACACACACACACACACTCGCACACACGCACACACAAGCTCAAACTGAAACACAGACATGTGCATCCACATGCGCACACACACACGTGCACACAAACACACACATGTACATGTGCACACACACACACAGTATTTCTCTCATTAATTACTCATGTGAGCACTGCATACTGTGCAGCTGTACAACGGTGTGTGAATATTAAAGAGAGATGTTACTCTGTAACATGGTGAAGACTCATCAGGGAAATAAACCCACACGTATAGCTGAGAAATATGCGTGACAGTTGAACTCAGCATCAGCTTGCTTAATTAACCACATCTCCAGAGCTCAAGATAGATATAGCTACCACTTTTCATACATGGTTCGGTATGAAGCCAGTGAATGGGACTGGGAAATTGCTAATTTCCTGTAGTTTTTTCATATTTGTTGTGACTTAGGATGACCAACACAACTAGAATTAAAACGGAGCTAGTTAAATGCAGCAGATCAACTTCTATAAACATATTTTCAGGATTAAACCAATATTCAGGCCCATACCGATCAAAAATATAAAATTATGTTTCATTTGACAATTCATGGAAGAAAACCTAACAAAAATATCTAGGCATACACAGGGGGTCCTCAACTTACGATTGCAGTTCCGTTCTTACAACCGTGTCCTACTTCGATTTTGTCATGGAAAATCCCCCATATTGTATGAGTCATAAGGATATATAAAGTATTTACATGCTTGAATGGTTTGTTGTATAACAAGGCTTTGTTATATAAAAGTTTTGCAAACAAAATGCACAAGGTCAGACACCCAAACACACTGAGTTCCAAATTTGTCTGAATGGACGTTTAACACTTGTGATAAACTGTGAAAAATGTTAATTAACGGTGTCTTTAAATAACTTGGAACCGTCTGTAAAATCTCAGGAAGATCTAGCTCGCATGGTAACTGTTGCTATGTCTGTCAAGCTTCATTAAAAAGGCTTCTCAATATTAAACCTTTCTGAAACAAAACAAGCCACTGGCTGACAGCAGGTCATTTAAGGTATTAAGCTATTCACGACCGGCCACAGACTCCAGTTTCTGTTCTGCCTGTGCAATAGCACTGTTCAAAGTTTTACAAGAACAGTGATGCACAGCAGAGAGCAAAACCCAGAGAGTTGTAGCTCTCCACAGTTGTAACTCTGCAGAGCCTAATTTTCATACAATGACAACTGGCTCTGTTTGGACAAAAGCACCAATGTGAAGGGTGTATCAGCATAAAATGCCACCTGCTTTGATGTAATCAAGCAGCAGGAGCCATAAGACCATTTGTCTGAGTATTCAATCCAGAATGACAATAATGCTGGTTGATTGTCACTCTCCTCAAGCAGAAAATGATCATTCTTATCCTAGAGGTATCTGTAAGGTAATTGTGACTATTCATATTTAGGACGGGCATTAAGCTATAGAGCATGGCTGTTCCACACTCACACAACACATGCACACATAAAATATACCATCTCTTATGTATACATGTATATATTCACACTAACCAACCTGCTGCCCTGAATCACCCTGATGTCCACAGACACACATAATCACTGCACGCTGGATAACATGCAGGAGTTATTTCAGCTTGTCTTTGCCAAAACGTTTTCAATGCCTTACATAATGATTAATACAAAGCAATTGTTCTCACTCTCTTTATGAACTTAGTTTGATTTCTCTCCACATTTTTATCGAATAAGCGCATATATAAATTTTTGTGTGTTTGTGTGTGTGTGTGTTTGTGGATACTGTTATAAGTGTCTCAGAAGAGAGGATGCTGCTCTTTTTAAGGAATAAATGAAGTAAAATTAACTGTTATCCTCCTCCCTCTCTCTCTCTCTCTCTCTCTCTCTCTCTCTTTCTCTCTCCATATATATGCTGTTTGCACATTTCCTTTGTGTTCTCTCCCTATGTAACATAAGCATCTGCTTAGAAGATTGTTTTAATTACAATGACATGCCTTTTCTCCCAAAGTGCTCCCCTGAGGAGAAGGAGTGTGTGTGTGTGTGCGTGCGTGAATGCCGTGTGTATGTGTGTGTGTGTGTGTGTGTGTGTGTGTGCGCGCAAGTGTGCGTGTATGTGTGTTCAGACTGCATATTCTCAACACGGGACAGAATGCACTTGTGAAACAGAAAAGAGAAATTGAATTAGGGAGGGAAAAGAGAGTGAGAGAGAGAAAGAGAGAGAGAGAGAGAGAGAGAGAGAGAGAGAGAGAGAGAGCTAACGCTTGTGCAAGCATTTGTCTCATTAGCACTAAGTGAAAAGGAATGGAGCTTGGGCTGTAATCACTGCTACTGCTGGTGTTGGTGCCATCTGTTCCAAACACAGCGGAGCACTTGGGGCCTGTAACACACGGCGTAATAGAATTCACCTCATCGACTGGGAGACTTCGGCTTCATTTCTCTGGTGACATTGGACTTTTGATCCGGAAAGACACTTAAACTCCACTTTGCCAAGGGGAGCCGTTTTTCTTTTTTTTATTTAGTCTGATAAACAGAACGGTATATATCATATTGTCTTTCGTCAACAACTCAAAAGAGCTTTAAAAGAGGTAGACTTAACAGAGCACCTTAGCAGCAGGCACACTGTGTCACTTTTACAGTTTATGCTGTTCCCTAAGGTCAAAGGTCATGTCAGCTAAGTGACAGAGGACCCTTTTTTTTACCCACTGTAGTCAATCAGGAGGAGATGAACTGAGCCATGGGGTTCGGCCTTATTGATTAAATTTTCTTTAACGAGCAGCGTTTCATCAACCTCAGCCACTCCATTTAACACAAAATCATTAAGAAATGAGGTTTACTGATTAAGGAAGTGCCATTTCTACTCAGATCCTAGTGATCCGATTTAGTGACCCCCCAACGACAGCAAAACCATTGAACGGGGGAGTAAAGAAACAGTTAACAAAGCAAATGTTCCGGTTTGAAAAATGTGTCGCAACATCCAGGACATAATGAGTGTAATGTATTTACATATGAATGATGACGCATAAGCAATACGTTTTATTTCTCTCCAGATGCACATTTGCCCCACCATTCTTCTCTGCGTCTGATAGGATGAGGCATATAACTCAACACATCCCAGATCATATACGTGATATTTCACCTCTGGCTTTGTCAGATCTAAACACTCTCCGTTTCAGATGCTCTCTGTTTCCTTAGGAGTCGATGACAGCTTTCACTGGTCTCTTAACATCATTTACTTCCTGTATGTGAGGAATGAGAAAAGAATCAGAGAAAAGAAAAGAAAAGGAAAGAAAAAAGAAAAGAAAAGAAAAGACAAGATGAAACTCGTGCTTTCCTCTTGACCTTTCTCATTTGTGTTTGAATGATGTTAATGATGTTCTTTTTCTCGGTAGATTGTCGGGATGTCATACTTTTTAATGTTTTTAATATTAATCATGTTCTTTTGATCTTAATACAAATGATATGTGCAAAGTCTGGGAAGATTTTACATGCATTGAACATAAGTTATAATTTATCTTCAAAACCCATACCAATTTGAATTAATAAGGTTCTTTCTCATTTCTGCTGATTGGAAGCCCTGTGTTGCTTTTGCATTTTCATTTCAATATTAGCCCAAATGTCTGTTGAACACCATAGTGAAAACAACAGAATTATCTTCAACTGGTTTATTTTGATTTCATTTGTCATTACTATTTATCCTCTAAACCTTCCAAGCTTACTCCTCATTTTCCCGTTATACATAGACCTGTGACCAGTTCTTACAGTGACCTATGTTAGAAGTCTAATATCTTACACAGTGCAACAGCAGCCATCACTGAGGCACGGTTCTCCAGTGATATTTGTCAACGGGCGTAAGTTTGAAAACGCTCTTTACTCAAATTCAGTATATTCAGCGGCCACACAGTGTTTAAACCTGAACTAAACCAGGATTAAACTTTCTTACAGTTGCTTAAATTATTAATTCCCTGCTTCAGTTTTTGTTGCTCCTGCAAAACAGCGCCAATCATTTACTTTCGTATGTAACATCATTTTCGAGTACAGAGGGAAGGAGTGAAGAGTAATGTCTAGGCTGTTTCTAAGTGAATGGATCTCCTGCTTCATTCTCTGCTATGGACGGGTGTAAATTGTTGAGTAGATCACTGACTGCTGTAGTGCTGTGATATTGACTGGGTGGATGGGTGTAGTGCTGTGATATTGACTCTGACATAATTAAAATCCAAGTCTTCTCTAAGTCTTTTTTGATGATGTAGGACCTATGTTATAGGTGCCTTTAAAAGCTGTGTTTTATGGACTTAAAAGGACTTATGGTGGTCTGTTTGACATTGGCTGACTTATATTCCTGCCAGCCTTAAAATCCACACTCAGTGAGTGGATTTTCACTCTATAGGATCTGTGATTTTGTTAGCGTTGTTATTTATGTAACACTCATGGCCTAGTATGCATTTAACATGCAAAAGTGTTTTTTTAACAAAGACAGTACAGAAATGATATATTGAACATTTAAAATTTATGAAGTATTTTGAGAGAAATAACTGGAGGAGGGGCGTGTGTGTATGTGTGTGTGTGTGTGTGTGTGTGTGTGTATGTGTGTGTGATTATTTGTTTTGACTTGACTTGGGGGCTTGTTCTGATAATTTCCCAATTAGTTCTTAATTGCTGTCAAGGTCACTTCTTTTTCGTGGCGGGTCACACATCTAGAGTTCTTCTGACCCTATGCTAATGTGCAGGTAATTTGCCAACAAGTCCCAAAATCCCTTGTCTGTGCCCTCATTGAATTTGCATGGACAACGAGAGAGCTCTCAACACACAAAAAAAGCTCCCTGTCCTCTCTTCGTTTAGGAAACGCTGAGTAATTTGCTTCTACAAAGCTTGTCGCGAAACACGACAAAGAAGGATCCAGACTCTTTTTTTTTTTAAACCCCCCCCCAGCTAGACAGAAACACATCCTCCCTCTCAAATCCCTCTGTTTGTGTTTGATCAAATGAGTAGTTGGAGAAAGAAGAAGTAGAGGAGTATAAACATTGTTTTCCCCCCCACACTCTGATTATGCGCCTGCCATCACAGCTGGCCTTCAATGCGGAAGATAAATCAAGCAATTAGATAGTCTTATTTTAAAGGCTGGGTCTAAATTTGCCAAAATGAATGTCGGCGACTGGCACTGGCACGTTGGCGTAATTCTCCGTATTAATCATGATTACGGATAGGGAGAGAGAGAGAGAGAGAGAGAGAGAGAGAGAGAGAGAGAGAGAGAGGGATGCGTGGGGGTGAGAGAAAATGAGCTTTTAATTGGGGATCCAAAGCGACAGGAATTCATGCTGGTAGAATTTGTTGGGCCCCATCTTTGATGAGTGGAGGATGAAGCTATGTGTGTGTATTATGTGTCTGTGCGTGTGTGTGTATATGTATATGCATGTGTGTGTGTGTGTGTGTCAGGGTGAGGGTGGTCTGCTTGTCTATGGACATGTATGTGATGGGTGCTGAGGGAAGATCCAGTCAGTTTTTGTGCATGGGTAATGGGAGTGGGGGTGTGTGGGGAAGATGCGTTGGACCTGTCAAGCCCACCAGTGGAGATGGTCACAGTGGACAGCAACATGTAATCAAACCAGGACATAGACTCACTATAATTACCCCCTTCCAAATGCTTCTGGGACTGCTTTGAGTGACAGGCTGTCCATGCTCATGTATTGCAGAATGTGTGTGTGTGTGTGTGTGTTTGCGTGTGTGTGTCTGTCTTTATGTGTATATGAGTATTTGTATGTGTGGGTGTATGTATGTATCTGTGTGCGTGTGTGTCAGTGTGTGTCTGTGTGTGTGTGTGTGTGTGTGTGTGCATGCACACATGTGAAGTCTCTTTGGGAATTGTTTTACACTCATGAATATGTGTGTTAAAATATGCTGCCTAGTGTCACAGCTGACATGGAGCAATGTGTGAGGTATTGCATCGTTCTTTTTCCATCATGCAACAGTTTGAAGATGTTTGACAGGACTCCCCCTCTTTTCTCTCCCTCCTCTTCTCTCTCACAGGTGTCATCTCATTTTTTCATTGTCTCTCCCCATTTTCCACTGTTTTCCCTTGGTCAACGCTTCCCTCCATCACACCCTCCATCGCCTTTGTCTTCAACTATGCTTCCGTTTTGTCTCTTCCTCTATCTATCTATCTATCTATCTATCTATCTATCTATCTATCTATCTATCTATCTATCTATCTATCTATCTATCTGCCTGTCTGCCTGCCTCTCTCCCTCTCTCTCTGTCTGTCTCTCTTTAATTTTGACTTTCTGTCTGTCAGTATGCTTGTTTGTCTCTCTCTGTGTCTCTCACCGGCTGGCTTGACAGCTCTGCTCTGCAGATTAACGGGAGAAGAGAGGATGACATTCATTTATGCAGAATGAGTGATGGATCAGAGGGGGAAAACAGAGCCGTTTGTGGGGCTTAATTGCTTTTTTTCCCTGAGAAAGTCTAATGAATGTTTGGATGTTCAATAACAGCGGAGTTGTTAGGGGTCAGACATCGCAGACAGTAATGAGACACACGCTTAGGATGCGGTAGAGCGTGAGGACAGGACACACACACACATACACAATCACACACACACACACACACACACACACACTCACACACACACACACACACTCACACACACACACACACACACACACTCACACACGCTTGCACACATTGCTATGACACATACGCCACTTCTTATGAACCTCTCCTCTCATTTCTATATCAGGGCCCTTCCAGTAAAGTAGCTGACATACACTGATTTGTGAGGAAAGTTCTTATCCTTGACTTGTCTTCTATGTCACACCCATCCTTCTCTCTCTCTCTCTCTCTCTCTCTCTCCCTGAGATTAGTCTTCTTGTTCACAAACACACAACTTGTGACTGTGTTTAGTAAATATTTAAGAGCCTTGTCCCTACATCCCTTCCCACAGTTCATTATGCTCCATAATTTATTCATAAATACCAAACCCAGATTAGTCTTTTCCCAACTCTAAAATATGAATGTAATTACGACTAGGTTTTTTTTTTTTTTTTTTTTAATTCTCTCCTCTTTAGCCGCCACACACACAGGCCTGTTCATTATTAATGAACAATGATTTTGTTATTCATGAGATCAGAGACACGGGTGAATGCCTTGACACCCATAGAAAGGCGTGTGGTGTGACGCTGTGGGGGGGGAAAGTAACAGGGCATTTAAGACAAGTCATCTGAGGAGTCTGAAGTCTAACCATTCCCACAGCTGTGTCCTAACAGGACACCCAGTGGTTCTTCATCGCAGATTCCATTCAGGTTTATCTGAGGTTTTGCATCGGACACTCACTGGGGGAAGAAGATGGCACTTTAGTGGAAATGGTGTTTGGGGTTTCGAGACAAGAATCTCTGTTTGGTTTTGGGGACATCTGACATTCTCTTCTTTTTTTTTTTTTTTAAACCTCTAAATACTCGAGAACAATGTGTCTTAACTCCAGTGTTGGATATCCAATGGACAGTTCAGTTTGAATCAAACAAAACACTGACACACTTAGTCCAAACAGGGAAGGGCCCAGTCATCAGTGGACAAGTGAAATCAGGTGTGGAAGTGCTGGGCGTCTGCAAAAATCTGCTGTCTTTTGGGTCACCCTGAATGGAGTTGAGAACCACTCCTCCAGAAAACCTTTTTTTTAAAAATAGAAATAGAAGAAAAATTTTGAATAATTTACAGTGGTTTTTTAAAAGACTATGAGCTGACTTTTGTGACACAGAAAAGTCAAGTTCTGCTCAGAACTACGTGTCACCTTACAAACTTTAGCCTCAAGGCTGAAAGACTTAATCATGATTGCAAGGTGAAGAGCAGCTGTGTGAACCTGTAGGCCTACTTTAACCATGTTAAGAGTCACACTCTCTAGGTGGGCAAAAGTATGAGTAAGAATGTGAGTAAGAAGTTTTTAAAATCAGTAGGTTGGAATAACCAACGGTTGTAAGGGTAGAACTTCACAGGTTTTCCAGCACTTTCTTTCATGCTTCATTTCAGGTGACAATATTTTATCATAAACAAATTATATTACAGCCAAGGGGGATGGCTCACCACCTGTTCTCTATGCTGTAACTCAGTATATAGCTATTATCTGTATATTTGTAATGAAACACAACATGACCAGAGCAGACTGGAGAGTTATCAAGCTAATAGACTGGGGGTAGGCACGTTCCGTTGCAAGATTTGACTACGGCTCTCATATCTGTAGCCTAAAGCGCCTGAATCTGTGGTTCTTGGAGACCTGGATTAGCTAAATCAGTGGTGTTTGTGTATACCATGTGGATTTTCACAAGGAAACTTGCTGAGGCTTTAATGCAGAGTAAAGGAAACTGACAGTGCATTTCAGCAGAGCCTGTTCTGTCCTCCCAGCTGCTGGTCTCTTTGATATAGGGTGGGTGTGACAGTTGGCATCCCAGAAGAGTCTTGTTACATTTGTTTCACTTAGAGACCAGCAACATGGTCTAATGCCTTTCTGAGAGAAGCAGTGCATCTTGGGAATACTGCGTTTTTTAAAAGGAGTGTTTAGAGAGCTGCAGTGATGAATCTTTCATCAGTGAGGAACTCAGCAAGAAGCCTAAAATCCATGAGTCTGAATATGAGTAATTGAGTGTGTGTGTATGTGCATGGGCGCGCGTGCCTGTGTGTGTGTGTGTGCGTGTGTGTGTGTGAGAGAGAGAGAGAGAGAGAGTGCGTGTGTGTATTTTTTGTGAGCATGTGTGTGTGTGTGTGTGTGAGAGAGAGAGAGAGAGAGAGAGTGCGTGTGTGTATTTTTTGTGAGCGTGGGCGTGTGTCTGTGTGTGTGTGTGTGTGTGTGTGTGTGTGAGAGAGAGAGAGAGAGAGAGAGTGCGTGTGTGTATTTTTTGTGAGCATGTGCGTGTGTGTGTGTGTGTGTGCGTGCGTGCGTGTGTGTGTGTGAGACAGAGAGAGAGAGTTTGTGTGAATGTTGACTGTTTTAATAGAGTTTGTGTTTGAACACGCTAACTACAAATAAGTCTCAATGTAGATCACCCGAGTGAATCAAAGATCTGAAGCTGCACCAAACATCAAACAAGCTCTAAGTTCCCATCTCTGAGGCATTCCGACTATTTGATGCTGACACAAAAATCGCACCACCATGTAAGCTGGCTAAATCATTAGCTTTGCCAATGGGATTACAGAGGGGCCATTACCTCCAAAAGCACATGAAATTTAGCGGGGCAATAAAATGGCGGATGAGCAAAAGAGTTCACCACTGGGAATATTTATAGCCTTTTATACCTTTGACCTTAACAGCACTTCAATTGATTTATGTTTTCTTTACTTAAGTGCTTTCCAAATGCAGTAATGCGTTGTTAGTAATTCTCTAATGACATGAGACTACTCATCCATTTTTCTCTCTTTATCACTCCTTAGTGCGTAATATCAGAATGGAAGCAAACTGGAAGCTTTTTTTCTGTCTTGCATACTTTGACAGAAAAAGGCTTATTTATTTGTTCATTTACTGATTGACTGATTACAAGAGAACTTCTCCAACATATCTAGCATCTATCTTTCCAGTAGTATTTGAATCTCTCTCCCTCTCTCTCTCCCCCATTCCTTCCCACTCTCATCAGTCTGTCTATGGGACCCAGAGCAGTTAAGTTGACAGTTGATACACTGGTGTTGATTAACTCCACGTTTAAATCAAACTTTGCACTGATGCGTTAGCCCCTAAATCTCTGCCCTCTGACAGATTTCAGTGACACAGACCAAGCACAGTCTGTGACTCAGCACATTTTTCCATCCCACTGTTACTCTGCAATTGCTCGGAAACCACACCACACTTGGTTACTCACTTTCACTCACAGACTTTCACTCACAGATTTGAATACTTCTAACACTGAGAATATATAAAAAGATATTTTTCTAATATTTTTTCTATTATTTTGTGTGTCCTCGTAGATGAAATGTTGAGTATGCAAAAGCTGTCCACAGAAAGATCTGTTTTTACCAAACTTGTGTTATTCGAGCACAGATTGAGCCAAAACATCGGTCACAACTAAACTGCCACGTTGTTACATTCTGTTTCCTTGAGTCAATTTGTGTCAACTGGACCCACACCATTTCCCTACTGGAGTTGAACCAGGCCCTTGCCCCAGAGCGAATGTAGATGTTAGATGTTAGAATTTGGCCGAAGGCAGTTCTACACTCTCTTTATTGCGGGCTGCCGCTTTTTTCACCACCTACTCGGGTTCATCTGGCCGGGTGGAACTGCTGATCCATTTGCCCACATGCCTGTCCTCATTTAATCTGAAGTTCATTTAGCTGTAATCAGAGAACAGCCTCCTCGTAATGGGATTGTTTTGACCAGTTTACTGTGCCAAGGTCTAACGTCCTGCCCCAGATGTTAGCAAAGGAACTTCAGCATTTTTGAGCTTTCCAGCTGCCACATCGGTCCAGTAGGAGCGGTAAATGCGTGTGTGTGTGTGTGTGTGTGTGTGTGTGTAATAGTACTATTGCATGTGGTACTGAAACAGCTGTCCGTAGTTTTGCCAAAACCCCAGGGAGTCTAGCAGAGTGCACAAATGACTGTACACAGAATGAGGTGACTTTTTTCATATGATTTGTAGACTTTATGTCTGCTCTGTCTGATATTCCAGGAATTAAAATGCAAGAGAACAGCCAAACGTCATCTAAGCTTTCATTTCTTTTGCTCTTTGCATTCAATCATGAAGGTAATACACTGCAGTGACTAATAAACCTCTCAGTTAAAATAATGAGGAGTACTTACATGCTGGTAGTAAGCAACATGGTTGAAAGGTCCATCAATATCTATATTTATTATTTAATATACACACGTAAACTGTGTGTGGATGTGCATGTGTGTGTGTGTGAATGTGTGTCATGTGTTACAATAACGACAGATCTGAAGGCAGATGAAAGACATACTCAGAGTAAGACATTTGAAATGAAATCAGTGAAGAGTACATTTTGTTGTAATTTTCATATGTCTGCAGGTGCTGGGTTAGAAAGGGCTTAAGAGAATCTCTGCTGAGTCTAGTTTGAAATGCAAATGCACCCTGATTTTTCAGAATCAAACCAAAGCCTGAAGAGTAGTAAGAATTTATCACATGCAATATTAGCACCTTATTTCACAGCTCATCAGCGCCTATGAGAATCACAGAAAATAGTTGTGTTCATACATGAACTAATGTGTCTTTTCAACATAATCAGACATGATGGTGTTTGTATGTTGTTGTTTTTTTGTCATTTGTGATTTCATGTGTTTTTCATGTGTGTGACACTGATATCTTTTGATTTCAAATCTCCTTTTAATGAACCAGTTCATAGTGCCACTGAATCTGATGAAAATTAAAATCGTATGAGAATGATCAAAACAAAAGCCTTAACCTCCAGTTATTTCCATTCAAATCTGTTATCTATGCAAAGCCAGTCAATGAAATACGTTCAGCGCTTACCACTTGGAGGACTTTTCCACACTCTAGTCTGATAGAGGAAAAAAACCCTTTATCTCCATTTAACTTAAAACAAAGTCTGTCTCCACTTTTCAGTCCAAAGACTTCTTAACACCTCATTTAAGCTCCACTCACCTTCTGCCCTGTTTCATATTCCTCTCCCAACCAATGACATGGTCGGGAGGCACAGCAAAAATTGCCCAGCCACCTCTCAGTCAGCTTCTGTATTACATTAAACCATCTGCATTGTGTTCATCTTAATTTGAGCTAATGGACTCGTTATCTCTCTTTGCCCTTCTCTTTCTCCAATTCATTTCTGATCTCTCTCTCTCTCTCCCCCTCTCTCTCTCAGGGCCACTGCGACTCATCGAGGACAGATCATCTTCAAGGACGCTTTGGCCCAGCAGCTGTGTGAACAAGGAGGTGAGAGCTAGTGATCCGAATGCTCTCATTTTTATCAGCATGGCGCTTATCATTGGGGGGTGGGTGATATGTTAGCTCCAGGGTAAGCAGGTAGAGAGAAAGAGAGAAAATTAGGGGTTTTAAGAGTGACGCTATGTAGGCCTACTGTATTTACAAACTGAATGTTTTTTTTTTTCTGGACGCAACATCGAAGCCACGTCGTTTTACGAAGGACATGAAATGAAATCCTTTATTGTCATTCCAGGCATATACGCAGTACACAGTGGGATGAAATTCGCTCTCTGCCTTTGACCCATCCTACACACCAATGGTGTCAAAATCCAGTCCTGGAGGGCCATGGTCCTGCTCTTTTTCTTGTCGACCAACTAAATACAATCGCTGATTGGCTGAAAAGCGTGCACACCTGTTTTCAAGGTGAAAATCAACAGGCAACTAAGAGATGAAAACAAAAACTGGAAAGACCCTGGCCCTCCAGGACTGGATTTTGACACATGTGCTATACACACACACACTAGGAGCATTGAGCAGTGAGCGCACACACACTAGTAGCATTGAGCAGTGAGCGCACACACACTAGGAGCATTGAGTAGCCACAGTGCAGCGCAGCACCCGGGACCAACTCCGGTTCTTTTTGTAATTGTCTTAGTCAAGGGCAATGACAGAAGTATTAACCCTAACATACGTGTCTTTGATGGTGGGAGGAAACCAGAGCACCCAGTGGAAGCCCACACAAACACACGGAGAACATGCCAACTCCACACAGAAGGGACCTGGGACGGCCAGGATTTGAACCCAGGCCCTTCTTATTGTGAGGCAGCAGTGGTGGCTCAGTGGTTAGCACTGTTGCCTCACAGCAAGAAGGTCCTGGTTTTGAATCCCAGCTGTTCCAGGTCTTCTCTGACATTGAAAAAGAGGAAACTGCTGGGAATATGGAAGACATTTGCCCAAGTTTCCAGGTCCACCACTGTCAATGAATTTCAAGGTGGCTTGAGCCTTAGTATTGAGAATATGAAGTCACTAAGAAATGTAAGGCAACTCTCTCAGCAAAAAAGCCAATGTCAGGCTGTTTTTGAGGACCTATTGTACATCTGTAACTACAGCTGGACAATTATTTTGACCTGTTCAATAAGAATATTATATTCACTCTAGAGCTCAATTCCCAGACTGGAGAACTAGATAAAATACCTTTTAAAATGTAATTTCAGCGTCCAACTCATTTCTTTGACATAATTTCCTTCACTAACTGTTTACAGGACCTTATCCAAACTTCACTGAGCAAACACGAAACTATATGAATGTATTCTGGGGATGTGTCCATCAATTCTAAAACGAGGCCTAGTAGATAGTAGAACAGACTGTTCATTAGTAGGCCACTCTAAATGACATTTAAGCAGAACACAGCAGAGACCCAGGCAGACCAGTTCTGTGGCCCAATGCCAGTGTTAAGAAGGGAAGGCCTGAGGACCCGAGTTTCCAGCCCTTTGCCAGGAACACTCAATGTTCAGAGTAAGGAAGAGCTGGCACAACACCAGTTTCACCGTAGGGCACCAGTCTCTGCTCCAGCCCTGAGAGTGTACGAGGAGGAGGAAAAATGAGAAATGGAATAAGTTAAGATAAACAAAACAGCCATCGGCTGTCTCCTTGCCCTGAGTCTTAAAACATTGTCTCCAATGTTGCCCCAAGTACCCTAGCCTTGAGTTTCCCAATGCTGCTTGCCAAAGTGTCCATGCCTGGTGTCTCCCCTCCAGTCCAGACAGACATCCCCTTGGCAAACAGTCATTTAACTTGCCAATGACACACTTAAGTGTCTCCCAGAAGGACAACATGAGCCCTGAGTAAAGCTGGCAAAAAAGAGACAGAGGAGCTGAAGGCAGAGTGAGAGGAGGAGAAAGATGAAGTGAGCGAAGAGGAGAGAAGGAAAGAGAGAAAAAAAGAGTGAGAAAGAGAGGAGGAGGAGAAGGAGAAGAAGAAGAAGAAGAAGAAAGTCGAGCACAGCATTGCTGTAAATTGCCAGTGTCATTAATGAGAACTCGGGGCGATGCGATGAAGAAGAGGTGCTCGGACAGAGGGATGAAGGTTTGGGGAGAGTGGGTGGGGGGCGGGGGTGGGGGGGGGGTTAATGAGAAAGTTGAAGGTCATAAATTGTCGGCAAGGCTTCAGTGAGGGGAAGATCAAACACCATAAAAAATGTGGAGAGAGGCAGATGAGAGCAGGCGGTCGACCTCGTTACTGGGCTAATTCCTGGACGGCAAATAATATGTCACTTTTTTTTTCTTTAGGCGGAACACTGTCAGGGAATTTGAATTACAAATTAGAGTGGAATGTGCCACGGGAAAGACGAAAGCAGAAAGGAGCCAAAGGAGAGAATTAGGGAGAGAGAGAGAGAGAGAGAGAGAGAGAGAGAGATGGTCCTTGGTCTCATGGGTGATTGGGCAATGAAAGCAATCTCTGGATATCAGATGGTCACCTGCTTTTTTTGGCTCCACCTGCGTCACATTAGGCAGACAAAATTTTTACTTGACCGTAGGAAACATAATGAGAGGTAATAACTTATTACAGTATCATACTCAGCGCATTCACTGAAAGCCAATACAATACTGCAGTACACCAAATACCAGAAAAACTCATCTACAAGAACGTTACACTTGTCAGAGGAGTATGTTATCCTGCACACCTAAAGTGCTCTGTCTCTCTTGTAAAGAGAGCTTACAGGTCATAAAATATATAAATATTACATCAATATCTCAAAGACTAACAAAAAAAAAAAAACCTGACAGGATGTGAGCATTAAGATTAAACTAAATTTAGCATAGCTGGATTGGGTGTAATATGAAAATTAAATAGAGGACTGTCCCAAATTCCACAGAGAGTGTCATTGAATGTGCAGAAAATGAAAGTCTTCCTGGTGAATATCGCATTAAAATTTGAAAGAGGTGACAAAGAGACAAGGTCTCAAGCCACTTCAAAGTTTGAAAGCTAAGAGGCGGGGGGGAGCAGATAAAGATTTGAGAAATCCGGTGGCAGGGCTGTGATCCATAAAGAAAAGAAGAATGAGGCAGAGACTAACTGCTCTAAAATGAAGGAATCTGCAATGATCTCACAAGGACCAAACTGTTGAACAAATGAACAGATTTGCATATGAGCTAAAAAGTAACTACATCCAGACTTAAGATTTGATATGGAGAAAGATGAAAGAATGAAAGAGGGAAAACTCCAGAAGAAAATACAAAGGATAGAAGAAGATGGAGAGAAAGAAATCGAGAGTGTTTAAGAAGATGATTGGGATAACAACTAATCCACTCTTGTTTTTTTTTTTCCAGGGTATTGTTTTATTAAGACCAGAAAAATCTTTTGCTCCCATGTCAAGTTTGCTGCAGCTTAAAATTCATTGTTCTTTGGAAACTGTACTGTTAAAAATCACAGCACGTTAAATAAGCTCGAAGGCTTTCTACGTCCAAAAGTTTCATGCGAAAACTGGATTTAACCATTACTCTTTCACATTCTGCTTTGGCAGCACACGTTCTTTCCCTTCCAACCTTTCCACTCAGATAAGCTTTGATCATTTGTTTCCCAGGGTTTGTTACGTTATATTTTCATCTCTGAGAGTAAAGGAACAGTACATTTCTTTGCTATTTATGTGCTTAAGACTTGGAATAATGGGGTTTGAGAGACACCCGTCGCAGAGAGTTCCATTTTCACTCAGTCAGAGTACATGAAAGAAAGCTTAGAGTGTAGAAGATTAGGAAACAACAGTCAGGGGAACGGCTCTTAACTTCTGGAGCTAGCGAAAATGGAGAGGATGCGGGGAGGGGTGGATGGAGGGAAGAGATGTAGGCAGAGGTGGGTGGCAGTACATCACAGGGTCCGGGGTCCTCTGTGACAGAGTAGGCGGCGGGGGTGAGGCTGCTAGAGCCTGTAATTTTCGGTGGCTCTGTAAATCAGACTCTTTATGGGCAGTGCTCCCCTCGGCTCAGATGGATCATTAAAAGTCACATATAACTCACGGGAGAACTCAGCTCCCTGAGGGCCACGCACAGAGGAGGAGAAGAGGATGAGCAGAGCGGAGCAGCAGCCCTCCCTCTGCTGGGTGTCCTGATACCCCACACATCGCTTACCCTGTTTAACAACATGAACCTTGGACTCTCTGTATGACAGTGTACGACACTCCACAGAGGGAAGTAAAATATGCTGCTGTGGTCCAGCCCTTGATCCTTCAACGCAGTGGTTTAATCAAACTATTGTCATTTTCATCAGATTAGACAGCACAGAGAGATTAGCTGAGCGAGAGTTCCTGAGCTCCATGGTCGAGATAACACCTTTGAACTGATTTCTTTTTCAAATTTTGTCTTGTTGGACCTTTCAGTCGATCTCCTGTCATCTTCAGAGAAGGTTCCAGAGACGAGTAAAAATGAAGGTTAGTTTGGTGTAAATCTCCTCTGGCTTGGGGGCTGTCTGTGGAGCTCTCCGAAAAGTAATGATCCCATTTCTCCTGTTGTCATTAGTTACAGCTCTGCTTCAAAGAGTCAACTGAAAGATCTACTCAAAGAGAGGAATAATTTTGGACAAAGAGAAAGAGACAAGAGATCTGCTGGACAGAGAGAGGGTAAAAGATTGGCTTTAAAGGATAAAGCATTGAGTGAAAGGAGAGAGAGAGAGAGAGAGAGAGAGAGAGGGGCACATTATGGATGACTCATGCCTTGCAGTCTTGCGTGTACGAAAAGGCCATTGTAGGCCCACTAGATCCATTTGGATGCTTCCTCACAGTCCTGTACCCAACTGATGTCATTCTCCGCCATTCCCTCCCCCCTCTTTAATTTGGCAAGTTCTGAGAGGAGCCTGCTGAACTCTATCTCTGTTTGTATAGGAGCCATTTAGGAGGATGAGAGCCGAAAAGTTACTGTGAGCCCCAGTCTCAGAGATACGAGCATTAGCACAGATCACCAGCTAATAGAGGAGGCGGTAATTGGAGTCTTTAAGAGAGTGAGAGAGGGATTAAGACAAAATGAGTACCACTGTGTGCACTGTCAAACTGGGTCGCAGAAAAAGAGAGAGACAGAGAGAGTGAGAGAGAGAGAGAGAGTAAAGGAGCATTGAAAGAGGAAAAGGGGGGGGGAATAGAAAGTTGACAGAGGGAGTTTTGCAAACGTCAAAAGGGATTAGTAAACTTTCTGACTGTGTCTCCAGAGAAGGGATAGTCTTTCCAAAACAACGAGAGAGAGAGAGAGAGAGAGGGGGGGGGGGGGGGGGGGGGGGGCGTAACGAATGAGGAGTGGCATGTTAGTAAACACTGCTGGAGAAGGACCAGCGACCGGACAGCAGGGCTGCGAAGGCCAGAGTTCTCTTTGGAGCTGCTCTGGAATTTTAATACATATTCGCATACTCACATTTAATACATATTCATATGGTCTCACATGGCATTTGATCACTGAAGCTGCCTCACACACACAGTGTAATTAGTGGCAATGAGAGAATCCCTGTGATTGACTGAACCCTCCCACCATATTTCGCGTCAGGCGTTCGGGTGGATTATGTCGGCGAAGGAGAGGACTTTGATCTACTCTTAATGGGCTTCCAGGTCCCAGACGAGAGCGCATCGAGCCAAAGACTAATATTTTCAGTCTTTGAATAACTGCCCACCTACTGCTATGCAACTTCTCCTTTTTTTATAGATCAGCGGTGTGTCAGATCTCTTACCTGGCTTACGCAGTCACTGTTAACTTTGCAAGACAATTCCCACTGTAGAATTTTGTTATTAAAAACGCTCATAAAATACTTACCGCTTTTTTTATCTGGTATCTGCCAAAAGAAAGGAAACACTCCCATAAAATGTCTTAACAGAGTACAGGGCCAAAACAAGCTGCAATAACAGCTCCAGTGTGATTTGAAGGGTTGCCATGATACTGAAAATTTGAACTTTGATATGGTGTAAGTGAAAAGAGGTGCTTTTCAATGCTGATGGTTATCTAAGCTCATTCGCTGGAGCTGTTAACATCATTTATGTAAATCTTTGACTGTGTCCTGTTTTATTTTTCACCCCCAGTGCAAAATATTTCCTACCAATTCTTCAGTTCTGCTTTGTCCACCGCTACTGGTTTCTGAATTTTTCAGCTTGCTCCATCATTTCAGAGACGTCAGAGATTTCTTTCTTTCGTTTTTTTTAAATAATTTCTGTGTTTTTCCTCCTAGTCTTGCCCACAGTGCTGATCAATGAACCTGCGTTCAACAGGTCCACACCCACAGCAAAGCACTGCCTTACACAAAGAAACACCTGCTCACGGGTCTCCATAAATAACACACTATGGTTATTTCTTTATTTTTTTAACTTGATTGACTGACATTTCAAAAAATCAAAATTGCATTTTTATTGATGAATCAATTTTTTTTGGCTTAAATTCAGTAAATCTCTTGAAACTCCTAAACACGGCTCAGGCACACTGTTTACAGTTTTTCTCATGGTGTCCATGACAGATTAAACAAGAAAAATATCCTTTTTTTTTTTTAAGAGGCATTAAGCCCTTTTGAAAATGTGTTCTCAATCTAGTTACCATTAGTCATTTACTGCTGACCTATGCATTGAATGCTATCAGTTTTCCCAGGGTGTGTGAGTCATGGTAGATGAATATTTGAAAACAGTGTGAGCAATGACGATATGCACTATAAATCCACTGGCTGTGGGATTTAGTCGCTGCTAATCCATACAGATGAAAACACAATCTGGATGATTTGGACCAGGTTATCATCTGGCTAATGTCACACTGATATTATGATAGGCTTTTGTCCATACCAAAGCTAGATTCACTATATTTGGCATGAGGTACCGTTTGATTATTAAATTGATAGATAATGTTATTGCAAAGTTTTCCACTCCCCGGTGCCAATGACTCACTGTTTCTGTATATATTTTGACGGGTCTGTGTGTGGTGAGACTGATGGGGCGTCTCTGGAGGATTGCTATAAAGTGAACAGAGATTAACTGGGGCCGGTCGAAGAGTGTTCCTGGTAATCTAAGGAGGACAACTGTTAATTGGCAGTGAATCATTTATCAAGGCCATACAATGTCCCTATCTAGAGAGGAGTGGACACGAGGGCGTCGTTCCTTTATAGCCTCATTATCTGTTGAGAGAACAGGGAAGTGCAGCGGGGTGAATTCAGAGATGTTCTCAAGTCATTTTATGTGAGATCAAGTCGTTTTGTGTAGATCGGTCTTTAAACGAGAGTTCCATCTCAAGTCTTTGATCAGGAGTCAAGCCTGAAGTCTCGTTTGGAAATAAACATTCTATATGCTGCTTTTTGAAAGAGATGTCTTTGCCGTTGAGGGTTTGTTTTGGTTTTAAAACTGAATAAAATACCCCCACTAAAATCCTTCCACCATTTCTTTGTTCCAGCTCCAACAGAATCTCCACTGCGGCCAAGTCTCGGTGAGAACTTTACATATAAACTCCGCTCTCCCACTTTGTGTTTGAATATTGAAAGTTTTCTACACTGCTTAAACATGCAGTCAAGCACAGAATAAACTAATCCCTGCAGGTGCTGAGCTGCCAAAGAGCAGGACGTTTAAGTGTAACATTGTCCTCTAACGTATCTCCTCTCTATCCTCTGCTGTGTAGCCGATATTCACGGAAACCACGCTGTGCTCAGAGATGATTTTGACTCAAACCTGCAGGGAGAGTTGGACCCTGAACTCTGGTAGGTAGAATACATGAGGTACTGTATGCACTGTGGTGAAAATTGCTTTATAATTCCCATAGTAAGATTGACAAGTGATGATCAACAAACGTCTATCATGGTATTTAACTCTGGACTATCCTACTCCCAGGACTGACTGCAGTAACTGCGAGGTGGGAGAGCAGTGCGGAGTTCTAATGCACGGCAGAGCGGTCACTTTCTGCGAGCCCTTTGGACAAAGACAACTGGTAATCATCCCAACCACGAATCGACCACACTACACCAGACCACTACAACAGTTTAACCATGCAGAGAAGAAACATCAAGACACTCTCTCCAGCCACCACACTAACTAATCAGACATCACACTAACTAAACAGACATCACATTAACTAAACAGACATCACATTAACTAAACAGACATCACATTAACTAAACAGACATCACATTAACTAAGCAGACATCGCATTAACCAAACAGACATCACACTAACTAAACAGACATCGCATTAACCAAACAGACATCACACTAACTAAACAGACACCACACTAACTAAACAGACACCACACTAACTAAACAGACATCACACTAACTAAACAGACATCACATTAACTAAACAGACACCACACTAACTAAACAGACATCACACTAACTAAACAGACACCACACTAACCAAACAGACATCACACTAACTAAACAGACATCACACTAACTAAACAGACATCACATTAACTAAACAGACATCACACTAACTAAACAGACATCACATTAACTAAGCAGACATCGCATTAACCAAACAGACATCACACTAACTAAACAGACACCACACTAACTAAACAGACATCACATTAACTAAACAGACATCACATTAACTAAACAGACATCACATTAACTAAACAGACACCACACTAACTAAACAGACACCACACTAACCAAACAGACATCACACTAACCAAACAGACACCACACTAACCAAACAGACACCACACTAACCAAACAGACATCACATTAACTAAACAGACATCACATTAACTAAACAGACATCACATTAACTAAACAGACATCACATTAACTAAGCAGACATCGCATTAACCAAACAGACATCACACTAACTAAACAGACACCACACTAACTAAACAGACATCACATTAACTAAACAGACATCACATTAACTAAACAGACATCACATTAACTAAACAGACACCACACTAACTAAACAGACATCACATTAACTAAACAGACATCACATTAACTAAACAGACACCACACTAACTAAACAGACACCACACTAACCAAACAGACACCACACTAACCAAACAGACATCACATTAACTAAACAGACATCACACTAACTAAACAGACATCACATTAACTAAACAGACATCACATTAACTAAGCAGACATCGCATTAACCAAACAGACATCACACTAACTAAACAGACATCGCATTAACTAAACAGACACCACACTAACTAAACAGACACCACACTAACTAAACAGCCAGATTACTTTACAGACACTATACACAAAATTGCATCACAGCGAAAAATGGTTTCCCGAAGAGGTCAGCAGAACAAAAGAGCTCACACGCACACATGATGAATTCAAAACCGTGAACAGTTTTGTTGGATTGTTTATCACAGATAATGTAATTACAGTGAAATATCTGTAATGAGGTATAGCGTAGATTATCACCCATTCATTAGGGAAGTGCGTAGGTAATTGGATGTTGCTATGTATGAGCAGTTTTCTTTTATTTATACCAGACAGCTGCAGATTCTCTCTTCTATATTCAGTCATATAATATGTACACACACACACACACACACACACACACACACACACGGAGCTGAGTGAGTCGTGATCATATTTGCTTGCGCTGGGGGCCTTTTTTTCCTTTGTAATAATGCCAATCTCTTGATGCAGCTGGTTGGCATTATCTCATTAATGCACACTGCACACACAGCCCATAAATACAGATTCCAGTACATTTATACATTTACACACACACGCACGCACACATGCACACACACACATGCGCACACGTGCGCGCACACGCATGCACACACATACACAAACGCATACAGAAACTCACACTAACACCCACACAAACTAACACACACACACACACACTAACATGCACACACATAGAAACCCAGACACACAGCCAAGCCTTGACTGACCATGAAAGAAAGTGTCACGATAACCTTTAACCTTAAACACTGCTGTTTTTCAGACCACTGTCCCTCTCAATACCAGCACAGCCTCCGTCCTCCAGTTTGCCCTCGGTGAGTTCTGTAAGAACAGATAACTGCAATGCTTTGCATGTGCAAAAGATGTTGATGGATTCCACAAATACCAGTCACTGGCCCTATTCCTAATTTTAAACAAACAAAAAACTTGTCTTTTATTAAGCTTATCGGGATTCTGGATTCCATTACCCACAGAACATGATTCAGCAATACTAAAGATCCTCTCCATCATGCATTTTCACAGCCAGTTATTTCAAAACATCATAATTTAATCAATAATACACATGCCCTCTACTGAGAGGCTGGATCTCATTCTTTGTTTATTTCTTCAGAATTTTAGTCTAGTAACATCTGAATTGCTACATAGCAAAATACCTCCTAAAAGACAACTTAGTGATGTCTCTGTGTGTAATAACTAAAGGCTAAAAAGAGCCCCCAAGACCCTATAGTAGAGTTCCCATGAATATGAAATTTTCATGTCCATTACATATAACTGCTGTATCGAGATTTGACCGGGATCAAGGTAGTGTAATTCCCATCTCTGCTTCATGCCTGGAAAAAAGTTTAACTGTGGTAAATGTAAAAGAGCAGAACCATCCGCGTCTTTCTGAACAAGCAGCTGTGTGATCCTCACAGACTGGTACAATGTTCTGTGTCTCGATAAGTATTTTCCTCTATTCATATTTTTAGTCGAAAGGTTTGCGCATCATGACTAAAGCATCATCAAGCTGAAAGGTCTAGAGAGAGGCCGACATTCATTTCCACACTGCTGAGACTGCTTGCTTCGATAGCAGAGAAACGGCCCGGTCACTAGTCTCCTCAAGTGACCGCTGACCTTATGACCTCTCCTTATCTGTAACAAAGGGTCGTTTCTCTATTTTTCTGTGCCCCTAAACCGTTCCCTATCCATGGCTCAGCTCTGAAGTAAAAGCAGTGGCAATTCCAGGCTGCCTCAGCGTTCTCTCTGTGTGTCAGCTTCGGCGGCGCAGCTAAGCCCATCATTTTATTTCTGTAGCCGTGACACTATTTAGACATCATTTATACACGGCTCGGGGAAGAGAGACTCAGCTACCGTCCCCTCGGGGCTAACCAGTGGCTCATAGCCAGTCTAAGTGTGGAAATTGAATGGATGAAAAACGAGAGGAAAAAAAAAGAAAGAATGAAAGAAAGGGAGGGGGGAAAAAAAGCTGACGCATTATTTTGCATCTGATGCCACCGCTCCTCTGCGGCTTAGCGTGATGCTAATGCAGGAGCTGTCGAGTCATGAAGTATGACTGTGTTAACTCTCTTTTCTGTCTACTCCTTCTCTCTGCCTGTGTGTGTGTGTGTGTGTGTGTGTGTGTGTGTGTTTAGGCTCTGGATTCTGTCGGTTCAGTTATTCAGACCCCAGCATAGTGGTGTCATACAGTCTGAACAGCTCAGACAACTGGATCACCCTGGAAAAAATCAGGTCTTTTTTCCTTCTTCTCTCTTCTCTCTTTTTTCTTCTCTCTCCTGCTTTCATTCCTCTCTTTTGCTCTCTCCGTGTTCACATTCTTCTCTTTCTCCTGCTCCTTCAGTTTTTTACTTCACGCCGACTTTGCAGCCCAATCTCTCCATCTGTCACTAACACCCGCCTCCTCTTGATTTGTCATTTCCATCACTGTTACACAAGTCATTTCCATCACTCTTACACAAGTCATTTTCCCATTTTTCTGCCGTCACTTACATCTTCTTTCTTCTCAGATGATATGCAGTTTGATAATGTCATGTTAATGTCATGTCCATTTTTTTCCTTGTTTTTCTCTGTAAGTACAGAACTGTATTGAAATGACAACATTTCTTTCTACCACCATGGTTCCACCATTGCATTCAGCTACCGGTAGTTTGAGTCTCATTCAGTAACTGTCTTGTGTTGACAGGCCAGTACTTAATATGTTTTTCTCTGACATTTTCTTTTTGTTCTTCTCCTCTCCTCCTTATATCTCCTTCATGCATGTCTGGGATAGGCAACAGGCTTTTTCTTTCTTTTTACTCTTTCTTTTTTCTTTCTCTCTTTCTTTCCTTCACTCTTTCATTCTGTCTTCGTTGAGTTTATCCACAGGCTCATAAACTTGTGTTTTTTTGTTTTTTTTGTAAAGTTTTTTGTTTTTTCCTCTCCCAGAGCTCCCACTAACAGCACTACAGTGGTTCACTTACTACCCGTGCCACCTGCTCTCAGAGGGGATGAGGTTCGGCTGCGGTGGTCTCAGGAAGCCTCCATGGGGCCCGATGGTTATGAATCATGCTGGGGCCTTGACAACGTACTGCTGATCAATGCCGCCCATAAACCCACCCTGCTGGAGGACAACCTGGACCCGGCAGACACTTCGAACTGGCTCTTCTTCCCCGGGGCCACTGTCAAGGTGAGAAAGAATTATGCGTGCAGTGTATCGAAAAAACACTGAGTTAAACGAGTTATTTTAAGACTGTCAGAGTGAGAGAATAAACACTCTCAGAGTTATTTTAACCCTGAGGAGTCAGCTGTGTGAAAAGCGTTTCTCTAATACCACCCATTGCTCTTTTGAAAATGTTGATTCAGAACAGTCTGTTGATCTCCAGATAGAGAAAGACATACATTATTTTTGAAAAGAGGAGTAATTGACTCAGTTCCAGATCCCTTGCTGTACATTCCTTTGTTCACTAACACCCCCATCTTTATCTATTTGTCAGCATGCCTGTCAGTCAGAGGGGAACGCCTTATACTTCCATGGAGGTGAAGGGGTGGGTCATAGCTTTGCTTCCACCCGCGATGTTGACCTGCACCGTGAGGAGGGGCGGAGCTATTGGGAGGAGGACTTTGAGAGCATGCCCAGTGGGTGAGTAGTGTTATCAGTGCCGTCGTCAGCATCAGAGTTGTATTTATCACGTGGGTACAACCAGTACAAAAACACACACATACACTTACATGTGCATAGACACTGTTACACACACCAGAATGCACAGCTGTGGTGGATGACATGTGCGTGTTGTGATGGAGGACAGAGTGAACAGATGAACTGAGAGGAGAGGCAGAGTGTCAGTAGGTAAAGGCCTGATTTAGATGAGGTGTCTGATGTCATATGGGAGGACTGTTACCCCTTTTCCACTGCCGCGGTGCCGGTGCCGGTGCCCGATCGAGCACTGGCACCCGCGCTTTTCCACTGACAAAATACTGGTGCCGGAGCCGAAAACTGGCACCGGCACGGCACCACAGAAATGCTGGTCCCAAAAGTTGGAACCGCTGACGTCAGAGGCTATGCAAATAAAAACCACGCGAGAACCAATCAGTTCAGCGCTTGATACGTGACGTTCTTTAGAGAGGCGGGAGTAACAAAAAACGTCTGACTAAGTAGCGGTAGGCTAAAGGATATTTGTAGCGTGAAAATATGTATATGATTAAAAGATGCATGAGTAACAATTTGTGTCTACATCAATACGGGCTGTTGTTTACATGTTACATGAACGTAGTCGGACCCAGAGTGGTAGAAAAAGACACTCTCTCTCTCGGCTCTGGCTGGTGCAATTAAACCACTTCATGCAGACCTTCATTTAAACACTCGTTTTAACTTTTGAGCTAAGTGACAGACTTACTATTTTCATGAATTTTGCCCCCAGAGCGAAAAGTTCTGGGACAAAATTCGTGAGGTGTTTCGCTGTGTGGAAGCCTAGCGTAAAAGTAAATTTATAAAGAGCAAGCAATGCGTTTTGTCCGACATTATTTTTTCCCCACGGAAATTACCCAAACTTTCGCTATGTAGCGTTCGGTTCCCAAACCAGTGGAAATGCGGGCCGGTTCTCAAAAGGCACCAAGGCAGCACTGGCTCCGCACCGGCACGGGCACGGGCACCAGCACCGTCGTAGTGGAAAAGAGACAAGGGTGTGTGTGTGCATGTGTGTGCGCGTGTGTTTATGTGCATCTGTATGTGCAACATTGTTAGGTCTTGCTGAGGTTTGAGAGAACCATGTGATGCACAGTGACACTAGGGCAGAGAGAGGAAGAAAGAGAGAGAGAGAGAGAGAGAGAGAGAGAGAGTGCACTAGCAATGGCGCACATCCATTGTGTGTTTGGCTCATGTTTACCATACCTGTCAAGTAGCTGTCATCCTCAACTCCACCAGCATACCGCAGTGAGAAATATAATTACACTATGAAGACGGCTCAAGATTATAGGCTTGTATCTTCGGCTGCCTTGGGCATATTGCTCTGGCAGGTAAAATTTCCTCCACAGAAATGTATGAAGAGGAGTGCCTAAGTGTGCCAGTGCTTCCTTAAGAATGTATAAATGACACTTGTGGAGAGGGAGAGAGGGAAGGAGCAGGTTTATACGAGCACAGCAGAGTACACAGTTGTCAGTGGTAATGAGGAGCTGTACCCCTGTCGTGTGGGAGTGTGTATAGCATTTGGTGGCCCTGCCGGTTCTGCTGCAGCGGGGGAGGACTACATCTGTCACCTCCAGCCCAGTCACACACACACACACACACACACACACACACACATACACATACACAGAGAGAGAGAGAGAGAGAGAGAGAGAGAGGAGGAAGCATGCTTTAGGATGTTTACTCAATATTCTCCTTTTATCATTCTTTCCTACTTTTCCATTTCTCTGCAGTGACTAAAAACTGTTTACAAAATAGTCTAAAAAATTGAGCACTGAGCAAAGTAAGCTTCACATTAAAAAGTGGCAAAGTTGCTACAGTTACACACATTACAACAGCATTGTATAGATTTACGCGCGCACACACACACACACACACACACACACCTATACTATTGAAAAGACTCATGCTTTTTCCTTTCTCTTCTCTCTCTGTACCTCTCTCTCTCTCTCTCTCTCTCTCTCTCTCTCTCTCTTTATGTGCTGTAGCTGGGACATTGAAGGGGCTGTGTACGGGACACAGTGTGGTGAGGTGGAGTCAGGTTTGTCTCTGGTCTTCCTCAAAGATGGCCAGAGGAAAGTCTGCACTCCTTATCTGGACACAACCTCTTATGGGAACCTGCGCTTTCATTTCACCATGGGTATGAGAGTGACTCCCCTAATTAACCACTTTCTTTCACCTAGTAAAGTCACCATGGGGCTATGATACCTTTTCTGTATACACTGACTGGGTGTGTGTGTGTCTCTGTGGGCCTGTGTGTGTCTGTGTGTGTGTCTGTGTGTGTTTGTGTCCTCTCGTAGGTGGTGGAGAGTGTGATCCTGGAGAATCCCATGAAAATGATGTGATTCTGTTTGGGAGAGCTGAGGGAAGGAGAGATCATGTCCTTTTGGATACACTACCTTTCTCCGCTTACAGGGTAAGATGACAAACCATGATAACCCGTGATAAACTTAGTCTCTTTTGTTTTGTTTGTATGCAACAATACCAAAGAGATTCATGGGGAATATTCCAAAAACTTTTGCACTTTTTGTGTTGCAAGATGTTTCAGGATGTAGTTTGATACATCAAACCTAACACAATATCAAATCTGTAACACAAAATAACTGCCCGTCCTGCAATTTTTGTATGATCTAACCATGCCCCCCCCCTCCCTTACCGCCACTCCCCAGACTCCCTCTGTCGTGTCAGTGGCCTTACCCACGGAGCTGCAGACTCCGGTCACTCAGTTCTGTCTTGAGCAGCGTGCACATGGAGGTGCCAACCGTCATGTCTGGGCAATGGATTTCCTTCAGTTGCTGCCCGTGCTGCCTGGTGCTCACACACATGTGGCCCAGTTCTCCATCAACCTGGGCTGCGGCTCGTACCAGCCTGCCAACAGGTGAAAAATACTGAAAAATTATAAAAACAGAAGCTCGCTGGGATGTAGTGAGATACTTGGTATTAGCAATGTGGAAAGTGTTAGTAATTAATAAACAATTGAAGTGCTTAATCTTGGGACCAGAAAGTTAATGTATATGTTTATTAACATACATATGAAGTTGATTGTCCACAACTTATATATTCAGATATTTTCAGTGGGCATAAATCCTACAGGTGTTATACTGATAAACTGATCTCAATCCAGTATACAAGAGAAAAGGACTTATCAACATACATGAAAAACTGAAATGACGATATCTATAGCCTAAAAAAACATTTTCCATTGATTTCACTGAGTGTCTGCTTTTGTTTGCATGGCAGCGTAAACCTGGAGTTCTCCACCAACAACGGCCGCTCATGGTCCCTCCTCCATACAGAGTGTCTGCCTGATCTGTGTGCCGGGCCACACCTCCCTCATAGCACTGTGTACTCCTCAGAGAACTACAGCGGGTCAGTCTGCGTGTTGCTTTATCTAACAACCAGACACATATGAATCCCTATCACTATTTCATGTCCGAAAGTGAAAAATGTAACTGGTGGGTTTGTTTTTTTGTGACAGTTGGACGAGGATCTCCATCCCCCTACCTAACGCTGCCCTGACAGAGAGCACTCAGTTCCGTTGGAGACAGACAGGCACTGGAGCCACCAACATGTGGGCCATTGACAATGGTGAGTCCCTTTGGTCACATAAACGCACAGTGACGTTACATTTCAGACATATGCACAAGCACACATGTCCAACTGTACACACACACACAGCTTGTAACATAGTACTTAAAGAAGTTATGTAAATCAGAGGAATTTCAGTGTGTTAGAACGAGGATCAGCTCAAAAAATTATAGGAAGGGTCACCAGCTATCACTCCCCTTCAGGTTTCTCTAGTAGTTTTCACTCTGATTGTTGCTGGAACTCATCTAAAACCTCACTTTCTCTCCCTCCCACCCCCCATCCTCTCTCTCTCTCTCTCTCTCTCTTTCTCTTTCTTAGTGTACATTGGGCCGTCGTGTCTGCGTTTCTGCTCGGGTAGAGGGCACTGCTCCCGCACAGGCTGCAAGTACGAACAGCTTTTAAAAAGTGACAGTGCTGTCTCAGATCTCTCCTGCTCACTTACACTCTGGAGCTCTTATCCTCTGCTTTCTATCAGCTCCTCCAATGTTATTCAAAGCTCCCTGTTCATTATTATTGTTTCCATGCCATCTCTCATTCTCCTTTTCTCTCCCATCCTTTCCAGTGCTCGCCCTTTCCAGCTCAAGCCTTTTCCTCCACCACCGTATTTGTAATTGTAAATCGCTGTATCTGTTTTAGTACAATCGGGGTGCTTGTTAAGAGCTGAACTGAATGGAACTGAATTGAAATAGTTGAACAACTTGAATCTCTTTTTCTCTCTCTCTCTCTCTCTCTCTCTCTCTCTCTCTGTCTTTCAGGTGTGACCCAGGTTTCAGTGGTCCAGCATGTGAGCTGGCCTCTCAGACGTTTCCGGCGTTCCTGTCAGAGGGCTTCTCCAGCCCACGCCTCTCATCTTATCACAGTTTCTCGTCGCTGCGTGGGGCGGAGGTCAGCTTCGGCTGTGGGGTCTTAGCAAGCGGGAAAGCTCTGGTCTTCAACAGAGACAGTAGGAGACATCTCATAACTGCCCCTCTGGACAGCTCTCAAGCAAGGTACACAAACACACTGAAACACACACACACACACACTGATCTCACCAAAGACTGTGTCTGAGATGTCTTCACTCATCTCCAGTTCTACATTTTGCTCAAATATACAAAAATGTATAAATGCAGATGACAAGAGCTTGGCACACTGTCCCATTGTTAGGTATTTTGGCAGGAATACTGATATTTTCTCACATAGTAATAGCTAATGGTGTATTATGCGTGCAGTGTATCGTGTATTACGCATGCAGTGTGAAGAGACATTAGTTTGATTTAGCTGTATGAGATTTGCCCCATATGTGACTTTTGTCAGCGTGATTTGCCGTATCTAAAAGGTAAATCATGAATTTTGCTCATATTTGTATAACTTTTATATCATTGAGTATATGTACTGTGAACAATGGGGAGTAATTTCCTGAAACCTGTATGCATGACACGATAAGAATCTTGATGCTTGTCTCTGTTTCTCTAAAACCTTCTGCAGTCTCATGATCCTGCTGTCATTTATGGGGAAACACTATTCCTGGGAAACTGAGCCCAGTTCAGCTGTTCTCTCTTAATGTTTTTGCTTGAGTTGACGTGCAACATACAACATGAATTTGCTCACAGAGTTCATACAGTGAGCAGAGTAAACTGTAGAAGTTTTTGCAGTCTTGTGGGTCTATGTATCAATTCCCAGGTACCTTTGCTGTCTCTATGCTCAGATGGGTTTTGTCGTCCCGACTGATTCCTGTGGTTTTCACAAACAAACTAAACTCTGAATCCCTTTGTCATCCACTCTGCTCTCTCTCTCTCTCCCTCTCTCTCTCTCTCTCTCTCTCTCCACCTGTCCTGAGATGGAGATGGATTACGACCACAGGGAGGAACTGCTGATGAGAGGAGAGATGTAGGAGGAATGAAAGAGTGAGAGAGAGAGAGAGAGAGAGAGAGAGAAAGCAAGGAAGAGAGTGTGGAGATGAGATGGCATCTGGGTTAGATTGATGAGGCTTGTTGCTGCTCCATGGCAGGCTGTCTGACGGCCATATTTAAAGCCAGTTTCCTCTTTGATTGAGTGAACACCTGCTGAAGATAGGAAACTGTGGCGTTGATTAAAGCATTGAGCCAAGGACAGACGGTACCAAGAGCTGAGTGCTGGCTCAGGGCGGAGGAGGGGGCGGACTCTGGCTCTCAGGGACCTTCTCATCTTCGCTTATCGCTAAATGTGTCAGATAAACGAGTGATGTAGTATCAGACGTAAAACATTTGAATCCCAGCCCCCTCCTGGCCCCCACTCGCTTGCTCAACTTCCTGTGTTTCTTCTCTGCTCTTCTTTATCTGGCTTCTAGAACTGATCCAGAACTTTCCTTAATGCATCTCACTTTCCTTCTTAATCTACCTCTTCTCTTTACTTTTCCTCTCTCTCTCTCTCGCTCTCTCTCTCTCTCTGTGTGTGTGTGTGTGTGTGTGTGTGTGTGTGTCTTTGACCTTTTCCCTTTCTGCTTATTTTATCTTACTTGTATTTCTCCTCCCCAGGCTCCATCAATCTCTTCTTCCTCTATTGACACAGAGAGAGAGATAATCCAAACAATTTTGTCTCTCTTCCTCTCTCTCCGTTGAGTTTCATCAGCCTCTTGGCTTCACTAATAAGACACATGTTTTGTTTGGGATGATAATGATAGCTGAATCAACGTCTATTTGTAGATATCTCCAGTTCACCCTGAGACTGGGAAGTCGCAGCACTCTGAGCTCCTGTCCAGCTCCAGATCAGCCAGGAGAAGGTGTTCTGCTGCACTACTCCTCAGACAATGGTATCACCTGGACCCTGCTTCAGCACTATGCTTACCAAGGTTTCCATGAGCCCAGGTGTGTGTGTGTGAACTGTTAAGTCAGGAAGTATGCGTGTGTTTACCCTCTTTCTTGTCCACTCCTTCCCCCTGCTTTTAGCTGCTTTCTTCTAAAACAATACATTTATGAGGCCAGGGATATTGATAGTTAGAGTAAGAACTCATTGGTTAGAACTATACTGAGTTAATTTCAAGTACATATATTATTACACAATTCATCCAACCCCCACTCCTTCTTTTACCTGTTTCTCTATTTATCACTTTCTATCTGTCTCTTTCTCTATTTCTCTCTTTCTCTGTGCTCCTATTACCTCTTGTCAGGATTGTATCTGTTGAGCTGCCCCCTGGGGCACGTAAATTTGGGGTTCAGTTCCGCTGGTGGCAGCCTTATCACTCTGGGCGTGGACAAGACGTATGGGCCTTGGATGAGATCACCATGACATCTGTGCTCTTCAATACCATCAGCCTGGACTTCAGCAACGTGTTAGACGTTACACAGAGCCTGGGTTTCTACCTGGGCCATGTTCAGCCTTACTGCGAGCATGACTGGACACTCAGGTACAGTCAGCAACTCTCTCAACCAAACTTTTCTGCTGAATATTTCATACTAATCAGGAGGGAACTGAGCTTAGGCTGAAGCTGTTTAGAGAGGGGTATGCTTGGAGAGATGCAGACATTATGATTCAAGCAATAAGTCTAACAGTTAGGTATCAGCTGAGACGTAGAAAGGTTCTGAGAAGTCGATAGCACAAGTAAGCATTCTGGTTGCAAAATTCTCCAGTTTTCTTAAAGTTCCCTGAATACCGTTAAAAAGGAGGGTTGTGTCAGTGTGTTATAATGAAGGTTTTTCTTTCTCTCTCTCTCATAGCTTCTCTGGAGAGCCAAGCCCAGGCTCCAGTATCCGTTATGTGGAGACCCAGTCCATGCAGATCGGGGCCTCCTACACACTGCAGTTCTCCTTGGTGATGGGCTGTGGTCGAGAACCCTCCCCCCACATTGATACCCAGGTCCGCCTGGAGTTTTCTACTAATCACGGGCTGACCTGGCACCTGGTCAAAGAAGTAAGAGCTTTTGAGTTTTTCTCCGTTGGCCTATCCTTCTATGTTTACTTTGCTGTAAGTAGGCACTGTTACCTTTGCTGTCTGAAATCATTTTCATCAGTCTCTTCATCACTTTTGTTGTTTACATTCTTTTTTTAGTGTTTGAAATCAACATTGCATTTGTCCAAAAATGTTTGTAAATATATATTTGATGATATTTTTGCTGAACCAGTGGCATTTCTGTCCATTCATAACAGTGGATCACTTTTGAAAATGATGTTTATTAACAGCAAATACTTTGAGAATCGGTTCCAGGTCACCTCAAAGAACAGTGCCAAATCAAATAATTTATTCATGATCATAAATATTGATTGTACCATTAGAACACTGCTAACCCTGAGTAAATAATGAAAGTCTTTGGAACATGACACTTTGAGCAATTGCAGTGTCTGTAAACATACGGCGGTGAATTAATCAATCAAAAATTGATCATCAAGTCATTTCGGTATGGTTGTACATGATCCCATGAGGCAAATAGACATGCCTGCCAAATGGAAGGCTTCGGTCTGTCATTAAGTCTGTCATTACTCTGTGTCCCAGCTGTGTGTCAGTGAACTGAAATGATGTATTAGTCTATGCTGATTTCTAACGAGGTTTTATTTACTTACATATATGATGTAGAGACATGGCGAATAGCTACTTCATACTTTAAAACCAAAACTTACTCTTAACTGCCTAACACCACTCTTTACCATGATTGTGATATTAATTTATCTGTTCTCCTCAGTCATGTCTATACCAGTGTTTTGTATGGTAACCTCCTGTGTCGACTGTGGTGTACTGAGTTACTGTGGTGTACTGAGTTACTGTGGTGGTACTCTGAGTTACTGTGGTGGTACTCTGAGTTACTGTGGTGGTACTCTGAGTTACTGTGGTGATACTCTGAGTTACTGTGGTGATACTCTGAGTTACTGTGGTGCTACTCTGAGTTACTGTGGTGTACTGAGTTACTGTGGTGGTACTCTGAGTTACTGTGGTGTACTGAGTTACTGTGGTGCTACTCTGAGTTACTGTGGTGCTACTCTGAGTTACTGTGGTGTACTGAGTTACTGTGGTGGTACTCTGAGTTACTGTGGTGTACTGAGTTACTGTGGTGGTACTCTGAGTTACTGTGGTGATACTCTGAGTTACTGTGGTGGTACTCTGAGTTACTGTGGTGCTACTCTGAGTTACTGTGGTGCTACTCTGAGTTACTGTGGTGGTACTCTGAGTTACTGTGGTGTACTGAGTTACTGTGGTGGTACTCTTAGTTAATGTGGTGGTACACTGTGGTGTACTGAGTTACTGTGGTGGTACTGTGTAGTAATGACTCTGGTTGTCTACAGGCCTGTCTTCCAGGGATGCCCAGCTGCTCAGAGTTTACTGCTCCCAGTGTGTACCATCCCTCTGAGTTCACTGACTGGAGGAGGATAACGCTCTCACTTCCACAGAAGACATGGTTTGTTATTCTCACTCTCACACACACACACACACACACACACACACACAAATAGATATACACAAATGCACTGATTCACATGGATACACTTATACACAAATGGACTGGTCTTAAAAATAAAACAAAACAAAAAAATATTCTTAAAGAGAATCACACACATACACTTTCCATATACACACATATACCATATACACACATTCACATACAAAAACGTATACTCACAAATAAAATGAGAATATTGTCCTGTTGCAATATTTATGACATCATCACCAACAGTACACACACATGTCTACACATACACTCACACTCACATGAACTCCACCTGCCCCCACCTTCCCTCTCTGTGTCATTAAATAAACTATCCTAAACTAATTCTCTCCATGATGAAAGGCCATAAGGTTAGGGCTGTAAATCAAAACTTCAGATTCCTCCTCACATCCCTCTTTGATTACATGGGGTTGAGGTCACCCCCAAATGCCACCACGGGTCACTGAGAAAGGACACGGACCTCCCCTGACACCCCCATAAACACGATGGCACGTGCTGTGCCTCTGACATTTATCACTGTCACACATGCAAAGGCATGTACCAAGGCACACATGGATGAGGTTGATATTAAACTTCATCCAAAAAGCATTCATAACCCTGTACTCAGCCTCAGCCCAATATCATTCAAAATCAGTGGAGACACAGGTCATATTGATTCAACCTCTGTAAAAAGACAGAAGTCTGGTCTTCCTGTCACAACATCATATTTATTGTGTTTTTTGTGTTCCTCTGGAGTATTTCACACCAGTTGCAATGAAATGGACTGTAATGTGTATTAGAGTAAATGTTTGTTGTTACTGATTGGCACCAGACCCTTCAGTAGTATTTTGAGCCAATTTGTCTTGATGACTTTTCTTCAGCCATAGTATTTAATTCTTATGGATTTGATGGCTTTGTTTAGTTTTCAGGCCAATCAAATTCGACTCTCTGATTTAATTATCTTACCTGGTCTCAGGTCCAGTGCAACACGTTTCCGGTGGATCCAAAACTACTACAGTGAGCAGGACGAATGGGCTCTGGACGACATCTACATCGGCCAGCAGTGTCCTAACATGTGCCATGGCCACGGCTGGTGTGACCATGGGCACTGCAGGTCTGTCACTTACTGCCACACCTCATGTTCATCTGCCTGCCTATCTCCATTATGTACTATCCCTTTATCCCTTACATGAACTCTGAAACATGAGTCTTTGAGTTTGTCTCACTTATCTCTCTCTCTCTCGCTCTCTCGCTCTCTCTCTCTCTCTCTCTCTCTCTCTCTCTCTCTCGCTCTCTCTCTCTCCAGGTGTGATCCAGGCTATTCAGGCACAGACTGCCGGCCTTCCTCTCCTCTCTCCTCAAGCGTTCTCTCTGACTTTGAGTCTCAGGATGCCCTGAGGGCTACGTGGCAGGAGGTGATTGGTGGAGAGGTAGTGACCCCTGACCAGGGCTGTGGCGTTGTATCATCTGGATCCTCTTTATACTTCAGCAAGGTGCTACACAACATGGTGTCATGTAATTTATCACAAAACGTTTCACTGTGGATTTGTGTTTAGCTACTATTACATAGTTATAGAGTGTTGTTACGGTGTAATTAGCCATACAGAAGCATTAGAGAAGAGAAATAGAGTCATAAAGGTCTGCATACTCATATTAATGCACTGATTTCATGCGACAGGCTGGACTGAGGCAACTTGTGAGCTGGGACCTGGATACTGAGTGGGCGGAGTTTGTCCAGTTCTATCTACGTGTGGGCGGAGACTGGGCAGAGTGTAACCAAGCTGACAGCAGGGAGGAAGGAGTCCTTTTGCAATACAGCAACGATGGCGGGATAACCTGGGGCCTCATTGCTGAGATGTACTTCACTGACTTCACCAAACCCAGGTGAGTGGGAAGAGGGTCTGTGGAAAGTCTGATAGATCTTGTGACTGAAAGAGTCTTTGGGGAAAACAGTCAGATCACATGACAGAAAGTTTCCAGTAGATGTGAAAATTTTGGAAAGTTGTCCAGCTAAGCCTCCATTTAAGAGGGCCATTACCTTTCTTGTTATAGGTTTGTTCATTATGAGCTGCCCCTGGCCTCCAAGACACCCTGCACCCGATTCCGCTGGTGGCAACCCCTCCATTCTGGAGAGGGATATGATCAGTGGGCCATCGACGATGTCATCATCTTGTCTGAAAGGGAAAAGCACATCATCCCCATGGCTAGCCCCACCCTTCCACAGGTGAGTTTCACTCGCTGGCTGGTAATACAATGACCTCATCATAATGAATCAAAAAAGGTGACACTGGAAATATCTATCACCACTGATAAATGTCCTCAGCAGCTACAGCCATCCGCCATGTCGGATATTGTTCCAAAATTGCCGGTCGACCTTCAGCCTTAAACTGTCGTCAAGGTACAAGATGAGTGACGTGACTGGTGCAACCTGAAATCTAAAATCGCCCTGTCTTTGCTTTATTCTCTCAGAATTTCTATGAGAAGCCAGCGTTTGACTATCCTCTGAACCAGATGAGTGTGTGGCTGATGCTGGGAAACGAAGGCTTGGAGAAGGAGAGGAACGGCAGCTTCTGTGCCCCAACACCCTCGGCCATGGTGTTTGGTCGATCGGACGGGGACAGGGTTGCTGTGACGAGAGACTTGGCCCTCCGTCCTGGATATACTCTACAATTTAAGGTACATTTGGAATTACCTGGTGCTCCAGAAAAAAGAGAAAAATTTCCGTATGACATGGTGACTGAACATAATCTGTCTTTCAGTCTCTTGGGGTCTCTCTCTCTCTCAGCCTCAGTTAAAATGTCACTTTATGTGGTAATTATTTTCTTTAATGAAGGATTTTATGCTATGGGAAAGAACAAAACATTGTATTATTACTTAAACATTGTAAATTATGGTTTATTTCTACTTCATTTCTCTCTCCCTCTCTCTCTCTAGCTTAACATTGGCTGTGAGTCTCAGTTCAGTGCCTCAGCCCCCGTGCTGCTACAGTACTCCCATGATGCAGGGCGCACCTGGGCTCTGGTACGGGAGGGCTGTTACCCAGGCTCCCCAGGGGCAGGAGGCTGTGAGGGCAGTGGTCGTGAGCTGAGAGAGCCCACTGTGTACAACACCGGAGACTATGAGCGCTGGACCAGGGTTACCGTGGTGATCCCTCGGAATGTTGCTGCCAGGTATTACAGAATCATTCCACAATGGTTAATGACATCATTCATTTGTTAATCATATTAAACAGATTCGGTTATGTTGTCGCAGTACATTTTCATGTTTACATTCAGTATATCGCAGTACAAATTACTGTGTCTTTTTCTTGGCCCAAGACACCAACCAGATGAAGAGTCTCTTGTCTCACTGTGTCAGCTAAGACTTTTATTGAAGTTGCGCTGTGTCTTCCTCTCCTTCAGTAAAACACGGTTCCGCTGGTTCCAGGAGAGCAGTGTGTATCGGGATGCCCCAGCCTTTGCTCTGGATGGCGTGTACATCTCTGAGCCCTGTCCCAACCACTGCGGAGGCCATGGAGACTGCATCTCAGGAGTCTGCTTCTGTGACATGGGATACACAGGTGAGTCATGGACAGGTTCGCATACCACTGGTCCAACAGAGCAGAGAACTGGGAAAGTGTATGTAATGGATTGTTCTCATGTAAGATTCTGAGAAATGTCACATATGCCCTTTTTGTGAAAACAGGATTTATAATCTTAATGATGAATTCCCCCCCCCCCCTCTGTGTATATGTGTGTGTGTGTGTGTGTGTGTGTGTTGTGTGTGTTTGTGTGTGTTGTGTTTTTGTGCTGGTCCATCAGTGGAGCAGGACAGCTGTGTGCCATCTGTGCCCAGCCCTACGGAGCTGGCTGAGAGTTTTGAGGGCAAGCTGAGTCCACTGTGGCAGAGTTTGAGTGGGGGGCAGATTGGAGATGGCTGTGGCACCATTAGCGAGGGAAAGGCTCTCTATTTCAGCAGTTCAGGCAGAAGAGAGGCCAGAACCGTGCCTTTGGACACCACCAACACTCGGTCAGTGCATTACCGCCAATGCAAGGGGCTGTCATTACTCAGAATATTAGAAATCAAGTTATTTATGGTTATTATGTTATTTCTTTATATATCGCATTTAAATTCTGTTTGATGAAGCAAATTTATTCGCATCTTCAAAAGGGATCAGATCTCTTCTTGAAGCAAATTATGCCCTAACTCCTACAGTGCAGTTAATATATTTGCACCTAACAAGCATATTCAAACCAAACTGATTAGCTTTAATGTTGTAGCATTTACCCAAATATTCACCTACAGTGAACACAGTGACTCTGAAGCTCTTTAATCAACTGATCATAGACTTTTGACTCTTGGGAAAAAAGGTCATTTGAGTGCTTCTGCTACAGTTTCCTGTCTTAAATCCCTGAGATTCTACTCTCTGTCTATGCAGCCTTGTTCAGTTTTACATTCGAATTGGGGGGAAGAACATGGGCCCCACCTGTACCCGGCCACGAACCCGCAACGAAGGTCAGCTTTTATCACTGCTTCTCTTGCTATTCATCTCCCCAATGTCTGTTCCCTCAGGTCCTCTGCTGCCAGTAGGTGGTGACCCTTTGTCACTGCAGCTTTCTGGGCCTTACTGTCCCACAGTTTGATGATTTCTTATTCCTCTCTTTCTCAATTTTCTTCCCTTCTTTCTGTTTGATCACCATGAGGCTTTCTAACGTAGCCAGCACTTTTAGATGTCGGTTCCCTTGAAGCTGAAATGAAAAGACCTGCACCAGACATCAGTGCGTTGCGTTCTTGATCAGTTAGCCTGAAGCAGAACAAGCTACCTGTCTTATCAGGAACACCACAGTGTACAGACAACACAGAGCTCCAGATTATTTGAACTTCACGAGTCCTGCAGCAACAGAACCACGATAAAAAGACTAGCATCATCACTGGCATCAAACCGTTTGTTCATCCTTCCTTTCCTTTCCTCTCTTCTCCTGTCCTCTTCTCTCCTCTCCTCTGGTTTTACAGGCGTAATCGTTCAGTTTTCTACCAATAACGGTGTCCAGTGGCATTTCATGAGGGAGCTGGACTTTGGCTCCTTTTTGGAGCCTCAGGTGGTGACCATTGAGCTCCCTTCTCCGGCCAAGACCCCCTACACTGCCTTCCGATGGTGGCAGCCACAGCAAGGTGGGTCATCTGGACCACTGTCCCTGCAGGTCACGCAGAGCCAACCCTGTCACTTCTATAAGACTTTGTGTGTTGACAATCTGTATTAAGATCTTTTAATAGTTTCCATGACTATAAAATAAACACTGTTTCCAGTGTAACAGCAGAGTACTGTGGTTAAGCACCTCTTTGTAATGAACTTAATTTTAATGAAAAATAGAACAGCTACAGATAGCTCTGGAATGGTGATTGTACTGTTCTCTTCACCGGGCATAAATAAATTTCTTTCACATGTACCCATACAGGTCTCTCTATTCACACTACTCATCTCTCTATGTTTTGCTTTTTTTTGCAGGTAAACACACAGCGCAGTGGGCTCTGGACGATGTTCTGATTGGAATGAACGATAGCTCCAGGACTGGTTTCCATGACAAGTTTGACGGAACATCGCCTTTGAGACACAACTGGTACCGTGTACAAGGCGGGGAGGTCACTGTGGACTGCCTTTCTCTGGATACAGCCCTATCTTTCAACTCGGAGACCAATGACAGTGAGTCCAAGCTGAGACTTCTGTTATTCTTCTTATCACATATACCTACCTCCTCCCCCCTTTACTGTGTGGTACAATCCTTGCCCTTCTCCCCCTGTGACATGCACTCAAGTGGTCTGAGCCAGTCTAGGAGGGATGGGCCTTGATGAAACTGAAGTTTTATTATATTTCAATTAATGAGTTGGGTAAGAAATATACAGGCTGAATTTAATCGTATCTTGGCATGAATGGCTGCAGATTCTGAATAATTAATGCCCTCAAATTTAATTTAAATGGTTAGCTGTTATTCATTTTTGCTATCAAGCTGTGCGGAACCTTATTTTGTGCAAATATTGAGGGTCATCAATTTCTCTGGACCGGTGAGAGCTGTTTGGAAGACTTCCATAAATACCCATTTCTAGAGAATATGTAAACAGCTATTGTGATGTTGAGTGAAATGAGCATAAATCAAATGGAGCTCCATTTTATCCATTAAATTACACACAAATTACCAATAAATCACCCCTAATTCCAATATAAAATGTTTCTACAGAGACTCAGCTGCACTTTTCTTTTCTCAATTTGTTTTCTGTCTGCATACAGAGGACTACAACATGATGAAATTATGCTCCTTTAGTGGTTATTTACACTAGCTCTCACACGTTTTTTGTGCAGTTGTAATGCATTTTTTCCTCTCCCACGCTGCTTGGAGCATTTGTCTCTAAGATGGTCTACCACATGATTGGGGTGGTAATATGCATAGGCCACTGTTGGATTCCTGAGGTCATAGTAATATGCGTCGCGAAATAATACTTGGTTAATGTGTCTGAGAATAATTGAAAAGAAATGTCCCAAAGCATTCAGCCCTCTTTTCTTGTTGTTGTTGTTGTTTGTATACTCAGAGAGGCCACGTTACGCAGAGAGCTGGGATTTTGAGGTGTCAGGCTCATCTTTCCTGCAGTTTGACCTGAGCATGGGCTGCAGTAAGGCCGTGACCCCAGCCCACGGAGTCCGCCTTGAGTTTTCCACCGACTGTGGCCGACACTGGACCCTCCTCACGCCCGAGTGCGTACCCCCTGCCATCGGCTGTGCCGGGTACACCCAGAGCTCAGTGTACAGTACTCCGCAGTACTCTCGCTGGAGAAGGGTCACCGTCTACCTGCCCAGTGCTGCCAAGTAGGTCATAACGAAGCATTGCATTTGCTATACCTACATAGTCTTTGAGTTCTTCTCAGTAAGCCTCACTGCATTGGGTAACATTGTACTTCTTCTCCGTTCTTCTTTAGCTCTCCCAGGACCCGGTTCCGTTGGATCCAACCTCACTTTATTCCTGGCGCCGATGGCTGGGCTCTAGACAATGTGCTTCTGTCTCCGGGCTGCCCCTGGATGTGTTCTGGTCACGGCCTCTGTGACAACGGCCGCTGTGTGTGAGTGCTTCTCCTCACAGTCTGTTAGTGCTAGCACACACAAGCCTTGCCTTTCTCTTTCTCTCTCTCTCCTTTACATTCTTTTTTTAAAAGTCTTTTTTAAAAAGCTCAGAGCGGTGATTAATTAATGACGTCTCTGTGTCTCTCCTTGTCTCTAAGCTGTGACAGGGGTTACGGTGGTGCCCACTGTGTGCCCCTGGCCCCTCTGCCTTCAGTACTTCGAGATGATTTCAACGAAAACCTGCGACTGGAGACTTGGCCCGAGGTCTACGGGGCTGAGAGGGGCACGTTGAGTGGAGAGCCCCTTAAATCTGGCACTGCCCTCATATTCAAAGGGGTGAGACACTCAGACAGTGTGTTCTGTGTTCTCTGGCAAAGATAGCAAAGAGAATGGCCATGAGTTGATGCATGTAGTCTAGCACGAAAATGTGGTAATCCTAGTGTACCGCCTCATATTGTTATAAGAGGACTGGCTCATCTGCAAATAATAACTGGAAACATGGTGTGTTTGGCAACAAATGTTTTGTGTCTTTTTAATTTGATTCTAAATCGATAGCACAATATATCTTGCAGACTTCATAGCTTTGGAATCTTGGCAAAACACTAATGTTTTTTTGGTCACAAAACAAGCTGCACCTTGTTTACAATGATCTTTTTGGTTTTCCAACATTTTCATTTAATAGTCTGCATTACCACATCATTTACTTTTCCATGTCATCTGGTCCTCATTGATTTTAAATTGTTACATTCTTCTGAGTCTTTCTGCCTTTCTCTTTTTATCTCTGCTTTCAGTCTAGTGGATCCAGCTTTAGTTTATCCTGTTTGTATATTCTTTCGTAAATCTCTGCTTTGTCATCATAGGAGGGTCTTCGCATGCTGGTGTCTCGGGATCTTGATTGCACCAGTACCATGTATATTCAGTTCTCATTCAAATTCATCACCAAAGGTGAGCATATTGAATATGAGAGCATTGCTATGAAAGTGCATCTGTCTTTAAGTTGCTTGTTAACATGCAGTACAACTAAGTGATGTCTTATGTGACCTCTGCGTCTGTGTGTGTGTGTGTGTGTGTGTGTGTGTGTTACATGTAAAGGTGTGCCTGAGAGATCTCACTCAGTGTTGCTGCAGTATTCAGTGAATGGGGGGATCAGCTGGCTGCTTTTGGACGAGTTTTACTTCCCTACCTCCACTGATACACTGTTCCTGCACCTGCCGCTTCCTCCCAGTGCCCAGACAAATGCCACGCGATTTAGACTGTGGCAGCCGTACAACAATGGTGAGCATGCACACACACACACACACACCCACACACACATACACACACTCAAATGCAAACAATAAACATAAGCCTCCTTTTGTGCGAAGGATGAACACGAATGACACTGATCAGATTTAGAAATAACACTTTCCATCAAGTCACTGAACAAGTATTAAACAAAATAGAATCTATTGCTGTGTTCTGTCTCACCTACAATTTTAATGTACAGTATTCTCAAAAGTTCCACTGACATAAGGTACTTCGGAATACTTCTGCTGATTCACACACATACAGACCATGCTGATCATGTGGGAGTATATAATGAATGTGTTGCTGAATAAACTCTTTATCTTATTACACAAAAATCCGCAACAGTAAGACAACACACACGTATACACATACCAATAATTTTATTAATATCTTGCAATAACAATGTACAGATAACAAATACATTTTTGATCGGGCTACACCTGTAGCCATATCTATCTCCCAGTACCTTGATCACTTCCACTTGAACATGAGATGTGAGATTTTTTTGCACACATGAAAAACTGGCAGAACACTCTCACAAAACAAACTGCAAACCGTAGAATGGTGAATTTTAGAAGGAAAGGGAAGATTTTTCTTAATTTGTAACTGACCGGCTAATAGTGGTTTTCAAGTTTTTTTCCATCACTGTTCTAATCACTCAGTTATTACTCAGCTACCTTGTGTAGGCTTGCTTTGTTCTAGACAGCAAATCACATCAGATGTGTTTAGCATGCACAATTCAAACAAATCATGTCCGATGACGGCGGCACGGTGGCGCAGTGGGTAGTGCTGTTGCCTCACAGCAAGAAGGTTTCAGGTTTGGTTCCCGGCCGGGTCCTTTCTGTGTGGAGTTTGCATGTTGTCTGCGTGGGTTTCCTCCCATAGTCCAAAGACATGCAGGTTAGGTGAATTGGAGACACTAAAATTGCCCTTAGGTATGTGAGTGTGTTTGTCTGTGTGTCTGCCCTGCAATGGACTGGCGACCTGTCCAGCGTGTTTCCCCCGCCTTTTGCCCTATGTCCGCTGGGATAGGCTCCAGCGCCCCCGCGACCCTAATCAGGACAAGCGGTTTAGATAATGAATGAATGAATGAATGAATGTCCGATGACAACACACACCAGCGTTACACTTTATACTGCTCTAACATCTGTTTTCATTCTCTCTCTTAACCTCTTTTATTTATTTTATTTTATTTATTTGTTTGTTTTTTTGCCTACTCTTAGGGAAAAAAGAGGAAGTGTGGGTGATCGATGACCTCATCATTGATGGCAGTTCACTGAATAATCCTCCCGTCCTATCAGAGAGCTTTGAGGGTGGACCTCAGGAATACAACTGGCTTTTCTACCCAGGAGGCAACACTGGCTTATACTGCCCCTACCAGAAGGGTGGCCTGTGAGTATGGATCTATTGATATTCTGATTTTATTGTATGTTGTACTCTATACTGTGACAATTCACTTAAAGATATTGTTCCTCAGCGTTTCCTGCTTTTCACTATCAGGTTCGTGCAGCAAATAACTTAAGAGACAATGGCTTGATTCATTGCAATAGCTGTGATAACTGAATTTTAAGATGCAAACCTTGACTGTCTCATTTCTGGAAGCAGAGTGTCACACCATGATCCTCACATTGTCTCTCTACTGGCCAATTTGAGCCAGGTTTTCTGTTTAGTCGCTTCCTTGTTTTTGTTGTTTCTTTCATTTAATTTTTCTATCATTGTGCACACCTGGTTTGGGGTGTGTTCAGCTGTTTTCCAGTTAATCGACCCTGGCGTGCTCTTTGTATACATATCATTGATTTTCCTTAGTTTCGTTGTGAAGTCTTTGTATTGTCTTGTGTGATGTTACCTGAAGTATCTTAATAAGTCTCTGTGCCATTTTGAATCTTGCCTTGTTTTTTGTTTTCCTGCGCCTTCATTTCCTTGCCTGCCCTTTGTTAAATAAAAACTGGAAAGTTGCAAATGCATCCAGTTTCTCCTCCAATTTGTGACAACCACAATTTTCCCACAACCAAAAAAAGGGCCAGAGATTTGGACATCCACAATATGGCCACAGTTATTCCGTTTGTTTCCAGCTAAGTGTCTTAATTGTTAAAATCTTGAAATTCAACAGTCCCGGCCAAAATCCTATCTGTGTGGATGTTTTAAAGTGAGAAAACAGTGGTGAAAGAATGAAATGTCAAACCTTTCCGTAAGATACCTGTAATGCATAATAACTCTTCATGAGACCAGTAATAACTTTGCATGTATAATGTTATCAGAGGCACATAGTATTCCCTGTCCTTCTACAAATCAATATTTTCATTAATGTACTAATAGTGACACAAGATTCATTATGATAATAAGTCATTATTAGAAATCAAAAAAGACCTAAAAAAAGTATATTTCTTGTACTGATAAATTCATGATTCATTTTGCATACAGATCTGTGTATCATTTAGATTCTATACTTTTGTATTGGCTAGGAGTTTGTGGAAAAGTAATGTGTTAGTGTATTGCCTCAGGTGATATTATGACTATAACTGTGTGTTTTGTCTGTCTGTAGGGAGGATGACTCAGCAATGGTGTTTGTGTCCAGTGAACTTGGAGAGCACTCTATCACTACAAGAGACATTGACGTCAGTGAGAACACCATTATCCAATTTGAGGTACAGAGACAGGGTACAAAAAGCAAAAGGAAAAATAAGCTGAAATATATTGTGGATAAAATGAACAAAAAATGACCATCAAAATTCAATACTCACAACAAATGATGTGACTGTGCTTTTTTTTGTGCCATTATATTTTGCTGTCCCCCCTCAAGCATCAATTACACTACCTGTACTTCCTCCAATTCAGAGACCTCACCTCTCTCAGTTGCTGATAATTCATGGTGTTGTCCAAGTATATATGAGCTACACCTTAACTGTCAAATCTCTTATGATTTTCAGATCAATGTGGGCTGCAATGCAGAGAGCTCCTCTGCAAACCCAGTGCGGCTGGAGTTCTCACGGGATTTTGGAGCCACTTGGCACCTCCTGGTGCCTCTGTGTGCTGGAGGCCCTCAGCCTAGCTCCCTCTGCTCCACCGAGCTCCACCCTGCCAGTATCTACTACCCTGGCACCACCCACGGGTGGAGGAGGGAGGTTATCCACTTTGGCAAGCTACGCCTGTGTGGGTGAGTGAAAAGAGTCTAGACACCATACCTTATCAGACTGCCCTGCATACTTCAGTACATGAAGACATAGAGATTGCATTCATGGATTTTGGATAGAAAGAAAGGTTTGTTCACAATATAAATGGGGTCAGAAAAAGGCTGTTTTTCTATGCATCAGAGGTTATTCAAGGTCTTTTCTAAGTGTGCTACTTTTTCGCCCATAAAATTAAGTACACAAGGGGAAAAAATCAGTCAGAAGCTAATAACTATTAACCACTAACCTGTAATAGTTATTCCTGCTTGCAGTTGGGAGCATTCTATATTCTCCTGAAGAGAGAAATAATCCTTATTCAGTTATAAAACTGACCAATTTCGTCTAGTTTACATGTTTAACTAACAAGGCTCCTCTTTCTATCTGTACTCAAGGTCAGTGAGGTTCCGTTGGTACCAAGGCTTCTATTCAGGTGGCATGGCCCCGCCCACGTGGGCCTTGGACAATGTCTACATTGGACCTCAGTGTCAGGACATGTGTAATGGCCATGGGGCTTGTGTGAGGGGCACACACTGTGAATGTGACCCAAGCTACTCTGGCCCTGACTGCTCTGTTCCAGACACACCCAACCCAGACTTCTTGAAGGAGGACTTCGAAGGTACAGGAGCACATACATGTTCACTTGTGTGTGTGTGTGTGTGTGTGTGTGTGTGTGTATGTGTATATGCATATTTGTGTGTGTGTCAATGGTAAGATCATCTTTCATGCTCAATGTTATATTATTTATACTAAATAAACAAAGATTTGCGGTGTGGACACAGCCAGCCCTATTTTCTAGAGTGAGAGTTTTGTCATGACTAAAACGGTGAATGCTGGTCAAAGGCATAGCACGGTCTATGTTACATTAGTTGTTTAACTACACACGTCTGTTCATAGGAGGGGCTTTAAACACTGAGCGCTTTAAGTTGCTGAGTGGTGGAAAACCTTCCAGAAAATGTGGTATCATGACCAGTGGGAACCACCTGTTCTTCAGTGAAGATGGATTACGCATGCTGGAGACCACAGACATGGATCTGTCTAATGCTAGGTACTGGACAAGCACAAAAGCACTCTAGTACTTTTGTTATGCAGACACACACACACACCTTTGCAGCAGTGGCAGCATACGCACAAATACACACACACACACACACACACACACACACACACACAGATTAGTTGATAGAGTCCTTAAAATTGCAGGCAATTCATTAGAAAAATTTAAGTGTATCTTAGCGACCTATGTTGACAAATAGAAAAGACTCAATCACAAGCTGTAATATTTGTAGTAAACCCATGCTGTCTACTGCAGCAGAACATTCTCATCCTTCTCACACTCCCTGCAGATTTGTTCAGTTCTTCCTGCGCTTGGGCTGTGGGAAAGTAGCCCCAGACCCCCGCTCTCAGCCCGTGCTCCTGCAGTTCTCCACAGATGGGGGGCTGTCCTGGGGCCTCCTCCAGGAGTTCCTCTACAGCAACAGTAGTAACCAGGCTCACCTGGTGGCCCTAGAGATCCCGCTGCGTGCACGTACCCCCGCCACCCGTCTGCGCTGGTGGCAGCCCTCTGAGAACGGTCACTTCCACAGTCCGTGGGTCATCGATAAGGTCAGAGAGTAGCAGCCAATGAAAATCTCTCCCATATTACCATTTTTTTAACGTTTTCAGCTCAGATTAAGGAAATCTTTTTCACACAGTGGTCTGGGAATTTAGCAAAGCCAAGGAAATAGCTATCAGCATGTCAGGCTGTCTTACATCAGTGATGGATTGTTTTTGTGGTTTCTCTGACTCTTGACAACCTTAGCAATCAGTACCATACATTTACATATCGTCGCATACATTTAGGTTCAAAATCATCATGAGATTTTGCCGCCAGGTCAGGCTGTCAGACTGTCATCTCTTCTGAAGACTTTGTGGGCTGTACTCACAGCAGCAGAAATGTTTACACTGGCCACCAACTTATCAATACGCAATGTTGTAATCCCGAAAGTGTAGCACTTGTATGTTGTGACCGATACCAAAGGAAAACAGACCCCCAGTTGAAGAAACTAACAGTTTAGCGATAATTCAATACCGGTATGTTTGTGATCATGAAACTGAATATTGTGCCACTGGTCCAGTGTATTAATACTTGGGATGAATCCATTGTGTTTGTACGTGATTGTGTGTTTAGGTGGTGGTTGGTGGCAGTGCCAGTGGTTGGGGACCTCTGGAAGATGACTTCTCCTCCACAGACGGACGTTCTTGGCTGCTGCACCCAGGGGGTACGCGTATGCCTGTGTGTGGCTCAGACGGCGAAGCTTTCGCTTTCATCGAAAAATCCAACACACGCTACGGCGTCACCACAGACATAAGCGTGGGCCAAGACGCCTTCATCCAGTTTGACTTCTCTGCCTCCTGCTCTGTCACCAACTCCTGCTATGGTAAAGCAGCAGACAAAAAATGAACAATATAATCTTGATTGCAGAAGGTTTCAGGTCATAGCAATGTCACTGAAATGAGGAAGTAATCACTGTTTCCCTGGTACTGTTTTCTTCTGTCGCACTGCTCTGTGCATATTGATATATGATATATATTTGTGTGTGTGTGTGTGTGTGTGTCTGTTTGTCTGTCTGTCTGTCTGTATGGACAGCAATTGAGCTGGAGTACTCTCTCGACCTGGGTTTGACATGGCAGCCATTGGTGAGAGACTGTCTGCCCACCAGTCCAGACTGCACATCCTACACACTCCAAAGACTCCTTGTCTCAGACACATTCAACAAGTGGGGACGAGTCACCTTACCAATCCCACCTTACGCCAGGTAGAGTCCCACAGAGTTGATGAAACCCACGCACACACATATACACACATACACGCTAATGTATAGAGAGCTTCCAACACAGAGTACGAGAACTACACATGAACCCACACTCATAGGCAAAGTAGGTCACAAGTCTGTATTCTGCTGTAAAATAACAGCCAACCGCACACACCGCACTACGCATACCATGTTTCAAATATACATCAGGAGAATAATAACCAGCAGGCTACATTTGAAATGATGATGATTGTTTGCCGACTTTGGACAGGTCTCCAGCCACTCGGTTTCGCTGGTTGCAGCAGGCTCCGTTTGACAAGCAGCAGACCTGGGCTCTGGATAACCTCTACATTGGAGACGGCTGTCCTGACATGTGCTCGGGACATGGGCGCTGCAGGAAGAACTCTTGTGTGTAAGTACCGACAGACTGGTACCTGTGGGCTGGCAGTCCGACTGACGTCATGTTTATGTTGCATGGATGGCTTGAACTGTAGAATTTTCCACTTCAGCTCCAGCTACGTGAGATCTGTTTATATGTGAAGTTACATACGACTTTAAGCTTTGGGTTCATTAATGTGACACATAGAGGCTCGGTAAACATTGTGACACCCTCACAGTTAATATTTGTTGTATATCATTGTTTAAATATGAAACATCTTTAAAGCAAAGGCCCAAAGCTTTTCATATTCAGGTCCAAGGCTTACCTTCGAATAATTAAATATCTGTATGAATGGTCTAACGGATTACTATCAACCAAGGTGTTCCATACTTTAGATTTCAAAACCCAGTAAATCGACCAGTGTATGACTGAACAATGCTGAACTGGTGTCTGTGACCCATTGTGGTTGAAATATGTAACAGGCATGTAATGTTGACTGGTGCCCTCTAGTGGATGTAAAAATCTGGTCTTGAAACTATGACCTACATCCTAATTTAGTGGTGGCCAGTTCCCCTGTATTTCTATCTCGTCACTTGTAGACAAATCTCACGCTGGCCAGAGAGGGTGTCGACTACCACACACTTCTTCGGCAACACATGGTGACATTGACTGTCTCCACGGGGTCTTTTTGGGGACACTGTTACACTTATCTAGCACCTCTAACTAACCACTGGATGTTGCTATTTGGTTCCAATATTGTTAACTGTTACTTAAGCAGTCACATGACCAAAGATTCATTCTCTACAAATTAAGCGTGGGCTAAAACATTGTGCGTGTGTTGAAGACTTGGGGGCCTTGATTTGATTCCGCAACTGATTTACACTTTGCACTACTTTCTTTTCCCGTACCAACTGAGAGTCATCAACTGGCTTCTATCTGTTACCTCTTCTCTGTTTATATTTGATTACAACCTTCTTGTAACCTTGTAGGTGTGACCCAGAATGGGGTGGGGAGTACTGTGACAAGCCTCTGGTGACCTTGCCCACTCAGCTGAAGGACAGTTTCAGTCGCAGCCCCTCTCTCAGCCACTGGCACCTGCTGACCGGGGGCAAACTGAGCAGCATGTGTGGGGCTGTGGCCTCAGGAGCTGCTCTGCACTTCAGTGGGGTATAAACACCTGTCTGTCAAACTTGTCCAGTTAACTGATCACTCCAAGTCTGCAACTGTTTTTCAGACTGTTTTAGTGCACTTCTAGACTAAAGTTTCATGTTCTTACTCTTGGTCCGAGTCTTGACTCATGAACATATGACTTAAGGTGTTCAGTAGAAAGTTGTAATTTGTTTCGTTGATAGAGCAAATGAGACTGTCTTATAAAGGCTTCCTTCATGTCTTCATATCTGAGGTATTTATTGTCTTTTTTTCAGAGCTGCACCCGCCAGTTGGTGACTGTGGACCTGAACCTGACTAACGCTGAGTTCATTCAGTTCTACTTCATGTACGGCTGCATGGTTCCCCCCAGCAACCGTAACCAGGGAGTGCTACTGGAGTTCAGCCTTAATGGAGGCATCAGCTGGAACCTGCTGACTGAGATTTTCTATGACCAGTACAGTAAGCCTGGGTAAGAATATGATATAGTCAGACTTTTTACATTGTATGTGGCACTGAAAGAACGTTCTTGATTTTCAGATCCACGCCACAGTGTTACACTTTTTGTCTCAGAGCTGAATGGTATTTTTTTAAGTTTTGCAAGTTAGATATATTTGTGCTGGATTTACATTGGTTTACAGCATTTCATTATTTTTGGTTTGTACAGGATTCCAAAAACCATGGAAACCATACTCTATGGACATGCTCTCACTTTTGGTCTCTATCCACAGATTTGTGAATGTGCTCCTACCCCCTGCAGCGCGGGAGGAGGGGGTACGCATTCGCTGGTGGCAGCCCCAGCATGAGGGGGCGGATCACGGAGACTGGGCACTGGATAATGTGCTCATATCAGGCTCAGACCCGAGAGCCCAGATTTCAGACACGTTCGGTGGGGTGGCCTTACCCAATCACGAGAGAGCCCCAGCAGATGGGACCCCCTCTGGCCGTATGAGCCTCCTCAGCCAGGAGGAACAGGATGAGGAGGAGACCACAACAGGTATTGGAGGAGTTTACCAGTCTGGAAACTCTGGTTACTTTATAGTAATCCAATACTTTTTAGTGCCTGGTAGTGTTGAACAAAATACATGCCAAGTTAATGTATGTATGTGAAAAAGAAACTATGTGTATGTTAGTTATCAATGAAATGTTTCTCTCTCTCTCTCTCTCTCTCTCTCCCTCTCTCTCTCCCAATCTGTCTCTCCATTACTGTCTTGCTCAGTGAGTGATCACTGGTTGTTTTCGGAAGACTGTTCGGTGCAGCGTTTCTGCAGTTCCCCCGATGGGGTAATGGCGTGTGGAAATGTGGATGGGCGAGAAGTGTACGCAGTCACACATGACATCATCCCAGGCAAAGGCTGGGTGATGCAGTTCAAGGTCAGTGAATCAGTGCATCATCTTCATCCATCAGTTCTTTTTTTTCCCCTTGGGGAGGTCATAATTCATTTAGTGATATACTGAATACTGGTATGGAATTGCAAATTTGTACAAGACAGAGCACATCAAAAGTCTATGCTGTCAATTTATTCACAGTTCACCAGAATGTGGTAATGTGCTTATAAGGCCTTTGAATAGTAAACAGTTTGTATTGTGTATTTATGTGTGTATGTTTGTCTGTATGTTTGCAGATAGCGGTTGGCTGCAGTGAGCCAGACAGACATGCAGATAGACAGGTCCATGTCCAATACTCAGTAGATTTCGGGGTATCCTGGAAGTATCTGGTGCCTCAGTGCCTACCTGCAGACCCCCGCTGTGGCGGGCAGGTATCACAGCCCTCTGTCTTCTTCCCTGCTGAGGGCTGGAAGAGAGCCGTGTATCCTCTGCCCGACAGCCTGGCTGACACGTGAGTCTATTCCCCTCATCTCTCTCTGCTATAGCACACTTTTCAGTTAGGATAGATCAGAGATCAGAATCAATAGGTCCTTAGATGGCAAGAGCTATTATAGCTTTTTACATTCATGCCACAGTGTGGACACAAGATAGTGATCATTTTACTTTGCTAATCCGAACATAATACAACTCTATCTCGTATAATATGAACTGTGAACATGTAGTTTGAGGAACAGATTCAGTAGCTTATCCAGCTTTAGCGTTTCTGTTTTTATTAACAGTAATGTTGGACGTTTGTAAGGTCATGTAACAGACAGACACAGCACTGGTTTTTGTTTGTTTGTTTTTTTAATGAATACTACTCGTGTGATGTCCTTGCTCATTTTTTTTTTTTTTTTGGTCAGAACGGTTTACATATAGAGGGAATGATTTCTGTCTTCTGTTTTTTGTGCGTTTACAGTGCGGTGCGGTTCCGTTTCTACCAGCAGCACTCAGACACTCAGTGGGCCATAGAGAATTTTTACATTGGGCCTGCATGTGAAAAACACTGCGGTGGTCATGGAGACTGTCTGGACCAGCGTTGTCTGTGTGATCCCGGCTTCACTGGACCCAACTGTTACGCTAGCACCGCTCTCAAGGTACCACGACCCACGACATGAGAACCATGAATACTGGGTCACAAGAGCGTTCAGAATATGAGATTTCAAGAGTAGTACCAATGTGCCTCCTTCAAAGCCTCTTCCCTGCAATACGATGTCCCACGTATAGTCTAACATCTAATATTTAAATTAGCCCAGCACCTTGGTTTATTGAATCACATTTTTTCAAATGGATTAGACACTTGCATGATCAGTAGCTGCTCGGAGTGACAACTTTTCCACAAATACTCACTCTTTCAGCATACAGTAGGTAGGACCTTTGTTTACCACAGTATTGGCTCTATTAGGGCCTGTTTCTGTATGTGTGTAAGTGCTTGTGTGGCTGTGTTCCTGTAGGCCTCTCTGAAGGAACGTTTTGACTGGGAGGGAGCCCATGGACCGCAGTGGCAGGTGCTTGAGGGGGGTCGACCCTGCACTGACTGTGGGGTGCTGGTGGAGGGTACGGCCCTCTATTTTGGTGGTGCTGATGCGAGACAGGCTGTCACAGCTGACCTGGATCTCCGAGGAGCAAAGTCAGTACTCAGATTTTCATTCATTTGCAGATAAATGACATCTTTTTTTCTGTTCCATATGGAACCTTTTATAGATATTTCTGTTCGTTTTTATTCGTTTTTATGTGTTTTGTTGATGTGCTTTTTTATTTTTCTTGTCATTCTTTGTGTTGTGATTATTGTGTGTGTGTGTGTGTGTGTGTGTGTGTGCGTGCGTTAGGTTTGTGGAGTACTGGGCCAGGATAGGTAGTGAAGATAACATGACCATGTGCCACCGACCCACCTGTAGGAAAGAGGGCGTGTTACTGGATTACTCCACTGATGGAGGTTAGTTTCAAAGTCCTGTTCTTTAAAGTCCAAAGTTCTTCACTTTCTTCCTTACTTTTTAATATTTATGGATCCACATGTCCTCTTCTCTCTCCCTCCATCCCTCTCTCTCTCTCTCTGTCTGTCTTTTTCTCTGTTTCAGGTGTATCGTGGACTTTGCTTCATGAGATGGACTATCTTAAGTATGTGTCTGTAAGGAGAGACTACATTGTATTACCAGAGGGTGCACTAACTAATGTCACGAGGCTCCGCTGGTGGCAGCCATTCACCATTTCCTCAGGCTTAGCCACGCCCAGTTCGGAGCGCGCTCAGTGGGCACTGGATAACATTCTGGTGGGCGGGTCAGACATCAACCCCAGCACACTCCTAGACACGTTTGATGATGGTGAGGAGTCTCAGTTTACTATTCTCTAATTATATACTTAACAAATTAGCTTGAGGAAAATGTAGGTTTAAAACCTCTAGATTAAAATATCAGTCAGTTGCATCACTGGTATGTTCTGCTCCTTGGTTTAAGGATGCTTTCTTTCTGCCCACCCTCTCCTTCTTTTTCACTCTTACAGAGGGTATTTCTCATGAGGAGAGCTGGAGCTTCTATCCCAATGCCGTGCGCACGGCTGGTTTCTGTGGCAACCCCTCTTTCCACCTGTACTGGCCCAACAAAAACCAGGATGGAACCCACAACATCCTGGCCACACGCGAGCTCATCGTCCAACCAGGTTACATCTTACAGTTCAAGGTAGGCAACAACCAGCTCTCTTGCTTCACTGTCATTGTCATGAATCCACTCCTGTGACTTTAAAATGCTACACATGTCATGGTTGAAATACCATTCTAGTTGTCTAGATTGACAGATTAATATTTGGTAATTTGGTTATATATGGTAGTAATAAGGTTTAACATGAACCTATTTGTGATTTTCCCAACATTTTCTCCTTTTCAGATTGTCATTGGCTGTGAAGCAGACACCTGTGAAGACCATCATTCAGTACTTCTACAATACAGGAAAGATGCAAGGTGAGAGAGAGAGAGGAGGAGAGAGTTCAGTGATAATTAATGCAAAAAATTGCAAATTCATATATTCATATGCCATACATTTATTTTAGAGCCATAGTTGAGTACATGATTTTCAATCGCAGTATTTTCACACAAAGTCTTTCTCGTGTGCTGTGTTCCTGTTTCACACAGGTCTGACTCTTGGCAGTTGGTACAATCAGCATGCCTCCCCTCATCGGTAAACAACGTGGGCTGCTCCCCTTTCCAGTTCCACGAGTCCACCATCTACAGCCCCGTTAACAGCTCCATGTGGACACGAGTCACAGTCCAGCTTCCTGACCATGTCTCCTCTGGGTATGGTCAGCACTGAGCGTCCCTCACACTGACTCTACGGCTCTGAGAATTGACAGTCGTGTGTGTGTGTGTGTGTGTGGGGGTGGGTAGGTGGGTGTGTTTGCATGCAGTAGATGCCATACGCGCATAACTTGCTTCTTAATTTTGGCATATTCGGTCAAACTTGTTTCTCTGCCTGTAGTGCTACGCAGTTCCGCTGGATACAGAAAGAGGGCGCTGGCGAGCGGCACGGCTGGGGCGTGGACCACGTCTATATTGGCGAGGCATGCCCAGGCCTCTGTAGTGGGCACGGCTACTGCACCACCGGGGCTGTCTGCATCTGTGACGAGGGGCATCATGGTGGGCATTCAGAACGTTTTGGAAGACAAAAGCCGCACCGCCAAGTAGACTGGTTGTACACTGATGAAATCTACTGAGTTTGTAAAACAAATTCATGTTTATTTGAGTAAAACACAGTATGTGAGACAGATTTTTATTCATCACACATGTCATTTTTGGCTTTTTATGCCATTTTTATAATTTTGGTACTGGCTGAAGCAGAGACTGTGAGACATAGAAGCCTCTAGATCAAAAATGGTCAGGTAGGCACTGTGACTCTTAACGTTCGTTAGGTAGGTCGGCAGGTCTGTAACATCTCTTTTCCATCTTTATTTTTCATTTTCCTTTTGTGTTTGTTTCTTTCCTTCATCTCCCTCTATCCCAGGTGATGACTGCTCACTGTCCAGTGGTGATCTGCCCAGTTCCATAAAAGATAACTTTGAATCAGGGACTGTGTCCCAGGAGAGCTGGAGTCTAATTCAAGGTGGAGGAGTGGGCAGCGGTTGTGGTCAGCTCTCCCCACACGCTCACGGGGACTCACTTTACTTCAATGGCTGTAAGATGAGGCAGGCTGTCACCAAGCCTTTGGACCTAACCAGAGCCAGGTACTACACGGACCAACCTAAAGCGCAGTGATAGTCCCTTGATAATGTCATTGATAATGTAATTGGAGCCTGAGTATTGGACTGATTTCTGTTCGGCCCTAGGTAATCTGTTTAACTCCTTCTCTGCATAGGCATTGATAGTGGATTGTTATATTAAAGGACTGTCTTTGGGCAGTACGTGAAAATTTGGTAAAGGCTAGGTGGCACATTGGAAAAGATGCCACTGTGGAGATGTGGATTTGTACCCCGGTAGTGGTGGTTCCAACTTGGCCAGGCATGCACACAAACACTAGTGACAGTGTTCCAAGATGCAAAGCCAGCGGCCAGCAGGGAGCAACTTCACATGTAGCAGAGGAGATATGTGATAGTCTCCGCCTTACAAGCTGAGGAGCTTGATCATCTCAACCAAACGCAACTGCCTGTATAAACCCCATAAGTCAAGTTGTCTTCAGTAACAAAGGGCCTACACCCTGTGGTCAGACATCCAGGCCTGGTTTCCCAGAGTAAATGCTAGACCTGACCTTGGCTAAATTGTATTTTGAACTATCATTACAAATTGAGCTTTAGACTCTCTTCTCCCTCCCTCTCCCTCTCTCTCTCTCTCTCCTGCAGTAAGATCATGTTCGTGCTGCAGATCGGTAGCGTGGCGCAGACAGACAGCTGTAACACAGCACTGGACCAGCCCGACACTGTGGATCGCGCTGTGTTGCTTCAGTACAGCATTAATAACGGTGTCAGCTGGCACGTCATCGCCCAACACCAGCCCAAAGACTTCATCAAGGCCCAGAGAGTGTCTTACAATATCCCACTGTGAGTGAGAGCATCCTGCACCCCTAACACAAGATACCCCAACACATCTGCCTCATTCTTGGCTTAATGCAGGATAATGTGCAGTAGTGTGTTCAGTTCTTCAGACTGAAATTAGTTTCAAGCCTTAAATACTACTTGAATAATGAAAATGATGTTTCTCCAGTGAATATTTCCAAAGCCAGGTTTCTGCCATTTATTGTCTCCAAAACAAGACTTTGTTTGACTTCCATCCTCAAGGTTCAATAGGTTTAATTCTGGAATTGTATTACTTTCATGTAGACCTGTAGAATCCTGGCCTGTAAGCCATTCTTAAATGTCATTTTACACCAATGCAATATGCTTTTGGTGAACAATTGAAGCAATATAGTGTACATCATCTAAAGATTTTCTAAAAGTCTTAAAACAAAGCTTATGACAAAGCTATTGACAGCCCTACATCTTTCTATTTCTCTCTCTCTCTCTCTCTCTCTCTGTCCCTCTCTCGCTTGCTCTCTCTCTCACCTCCTCCCTCTCTGTCTCTGCTCCTCAGGGAGGCTCGGGTGAAGGGCGTGCAGTTGCGATGGTGGCAGCCACGCCATGATGGAGCTGGGCATGACCAGTGGGCACTGGACCACGTGGAAGTCGTTCTGTGAGTATCCCCCCCCCTCTCCATCTCTCTCCCGACCAACTGACCAACCAATCGACCGTCTGACCTTCTCCAGACCCCCAGGCCTGCCCCTTACCTCAGATATCCCAATCTCTCTTTCTCTCTCTCACACACACATATTAACACACACATATGGACACACACACACACACACACACACACACCCAAACCTACACACACACCAAAACATGTACACACAGACACAGACACACACGCCCAAACCCACACACACCGAAACACTTACACATGCAGACACACACACACATAAACGCACGTATATTTTGCAAACAACATCTTTTGTAGCCCACCACAAAAATGAACACATCGTTATCTATTAAGTGTGCATTCTGCATTCTGAATGTGACCAAGCTAATAGATGTGTTTTGCACAGCTTTCTGACAGTTATTCTCCAGCAGTCTTCTGGTCCGATTTAGTAAAGCAGGGATCCTCAGATCTGGTCCTGTCTTGCTGGCTTTTCATATCAACCTGCCACCGTGGTCTCTGATTGGTTGAAGAGTGCATACACCTGTTTCCCAGGTAACAATCAGCTCTAATTAAAGGTTGAGGGCAAAAAGAAGCTGGATTTAGGACCTCCAGGACCAGATATGAGGAAGCCTGCATGGGCGTTTTCAGCATCCACTGCGGTTCCCGGCTTGTGTAAAAATAGTGACATTAGATCAGGCATCTATCCACACTGGACAGTCTCTGTAGTGGATGCATTGCATGGACATGAATCATAAATCTTAAAGAATAATGATTGTAGTCAACTGCAGTCTTGTAAATGTTAGCATTACAGATGTATTAGATGTCTGTGAATTGATGTGTTATCCAGGTAATTAAAATTGGTAGAAGGGTTGGTTTAAAAATGAATGGTGTCCAAATTAAAAAGACAGTTTGAACTAGATCAAAGCGATAGGGAATCTCACAGTATGCACCCTGCACGAGACAATGAACTCAGTCTCACTTCAGCTCCTTTTTACATAGCACACACACACACAAACACACACGTGCAAACACAGAGCCTGATGTCCTGAATTTCACCTGTCCCTTTTTCCTCTTCCTCTGTCACTCCTCTGTTCTGACAATGTTGGCTGGACAGTATGATAAACCCTCACACTGTTCTCTTCTATGTCTGTTTCTCTGCTTATCACTCTTTCCCTCACTCCCTCCTTCCCTCACTCATTTCTTTCCTCATCACTGGTCTGTCCATCCCTGGCCTGGCCGACATGGCACTGACCCGGATGCCACTGCTTTTGACCTCTTCTTGCTCGTGCAACCTTTTCCTGTTTCGCCGCTTTGCCTCATCCATTCCTGCTTTTTTCCCCCCTTTCTCCCATGGCTCTGGGTTTTTGTTTTGTTTTTTTTTTGTATCTGTGATGTATTCTTCCATAACACTATGGATACTCTTTCTCTTTCTATTTTTCTCTTTCTCTTCTCTTCTCTTCTCTTCTCTTCTCTTCTCTTTGATCTCCTCTTTGATCTCCATTGCCCTCTATCTATTTCCTCCAAAATTGCTCTCCACCTCTCTTCTCTGCCTCTCACTCCTCCCTGCTTCTCATTTCTCTCTTTCTCCACCTCGTTACACTCAAACTCACAACCCCTCTATCTTTCTGTTCTTCTTGCTTTTTTCTCATCTCCTCCTCTCTCTTTTTTCCCTTCCCATTGTTAACCCTGCCTCTCCAGACCGGGGCTCTTTACCCCTCAGACTTTTCTGGGAGCCAGCAGCCCCCTCCTACCCCTCCCCTCTCTCGCTCTAACCTCTGCTCTCTTCTGTATTCTGCTCCCTGTGGCATGGCTGTAGAGTCAGGTAAGTGCCGCGTCTCTCCCGGAATGTAGCCCCACACTCCCCTCTGTTTAAAAACCCCACCCCAACTTCACACACCACCTGTCTCAGATCCCCCATCATCATCATCATCATCATCATCATCTTCTTCTTCATCATCATCACTGGCCTGTTTGTCACTCCCAGCCTTAACCCTGCACCCCACATAAAGCAGCAGGATGAACAAGTAGACTCAAGGCAGAGGTGGTTCTGCTTAAGGCCGACAGACAATATGTAAGACCAATGTTGGGTTGGTGAACTGACTTAGTGTATGTATATGGTATGTCAGAAAGGGGCGTGAGTACGTGAACTGGATCTGTTGACCGATGAATGAACTAGTTAGCGTAAAATCTAATGTCAGAAATTTCTTCAGAAGAACTGAAATCTAGACAAGGATTTGTAATTATTAGTTGTAATTATTTTAAAACAAAGGAGGACTTTTAACCAAATCAATACAAACATGACAACAAGCAGTTTTTTTCAAGGATAGTTCTTTCAAGCACAGGGTGTTTGCTCTTTCAATTCTGCCCTCTCACAATGAAACAAACACATAACACACAGAATGGACAGGACACATTTTCTGCACCAGCATGGCAGGTATTTGTGTTTGTCGTTTATATGTAGAATAATATACTACTGTCATCTAATGAAAGGCAAGGTGTTTTTTTCCAATACTGTAAAGTGTTCGTGAGCATTTAAGTTAGTGATGTCGCTAATTAGATGTCGCTAGTGATAATTTCAAGCAGATAGTTAACTAATGTCAGAGTTCATCCATTCTTGAATGAGGCTGATCTAACAAAATGCTATTTATGAATTATTCAACAGTAATCTGAAGTGTACATTCAAATGAAGACTGTCTCATGACAGCATATGTTTTCAGTTTCATGTTGGTGGAACACTTGTTTGTGAGATATATATCTGTGACTGTGAATTCAGTCTTTCATGGTATTAGTTTTTGTTGTTGTTGTTGTTTTTTGGCTGTCTTGTGACATGTTGTGGAGAGAGCATATATGTCTCCGTTGTCCAAATAACAGACATGAAAGCAATCTCCGCAAAGTTATGGTCTCCACATGATTACGTTATTGTTACCAACTTGAATTGGCTCACAAGTCAGAGAGCTGATCAGCACCTTTTTATGTGGGTCCCATACTCACCCTCTCATATTGAACCCCAAAGTGATCTGTATAGATGATCATATAGAGAATGGACCCTGTCTACATCTCACCAGAACTTACACTCACTCACTTGTATTATCTCTTCCATTCAACAACCCTCTGCATGGCTTAAGTCTTCTCCTGTGGCTCCAGCACACCCACTAACACCACTGTGATCCAGGGGTCTGCTCAGCTTCGACTCAGTCACCTCAGGAAGCGGAATTTTGCTCGTATGTTAAAGTTTTGCCTTTGGGAAATGAAAGGTGAATTTCATTTCCCAGGTGACAAGTAAGGTGAGATGTACCTGATCTGACTGAACTGAAGCTGAAACTGACCCCCGTTATCTCTACGGTTGCCATGGCTGGAAGTCTGCAGTTGATTGTGACAGCCCGGTATAAGGGGAAATGTGTGAGCAACCCCCCCCCCCCCCCCCCCCCAATCACCCCCACCCCCACCCCCCAAATCCCTCATTCATCCGATCACTCCCCCCTAACAATCCCAGCACCCCTATTCCCACCATCCATCCTTCCTTCCACTCTCGCTTCCCCCAAAACGCAGCCCCTCCGCTTTGCAGAGGCCCCTTGCCTGCCCTGGCTGCATTCTTGGCTCACTGGCTCTGGCCCTGCTGGATGGAAGAGGCAATGACAGGCTAAGCAAAGAGCGACTCTCACTGTTTTTCGTCTGTTGTGTCGTTGCGTCGATTACTGACCCCACACCGTTCCGTCACACACCTCAACCTTTTTAGATGCTTAGAGTTTAGATGCTTCTATCTCTACCTTTCTTTTTTTCCCCGTTCTTGTAGTGCTCAAAGAAGGCTTTTTCTGAAACTCTGACCTCAAGCACTGTAACAATCAAGGATTGAGCAGAAAAGCTTGTGAATCACAGCGTCTGTTTCCTCAAGCACTATAAATGTTTGGTGTGTGAAGATCCGGCCAGAGATGACATCACTTTCTTTGACTAACACTTCACGGGAGACAGAGGAGACAAATTCAGTTGTTAGTTGAGAAAATCACGATTCAATGCCAAAATATGATGAAAATCAAATTCCATGAAAGTTAAAGAAGACGTCAGTGTTTGAGGTCATGAGGAAATTGATTGGCCTGCTGAGTGCTTGCATGATTCTTGTGTTATAGTAGTTTTTGTTTCGTAGCTGTGTGCGTGTGTGTGTCCGTGTGTGTGTGCGCGCGTATGTGTTTGTATAAAAAGGATAGAGAAGGAGCCAATGTGCATGAGAAAAAAAAATGTTTACTTCAGTATTTATCATCAACTTTTCCCCTTCGCTCTCTCTCTCCTTCTCCCCCTCTCTCTCTCTCTCTCTCTCTCCCTCTCCTCTCTGTCTCTCCTTCATATAGCACTCGCAAACAAAACTACATGATGAACTTTGCCAGACAGACCGGGCTACGCCACTACTATAGCCGGAAGAGGCGGGCACTGCGACAGCGTGCCTAACAGCACCAAGAAAGGATGACCTGCCAATCAAATTTAAACCCGTCAAACTACCATCCTTTTCCCTGATGACATAACGGCGTGTCGAGTCTAAATCACGCGGATTCCAGTCAGCCTTAGACCATCCCGCTTCCCCACCCCCGACCGACATGGGCCATCCAATCTCCTTTCAGCTGCAGCCAATTAAAAACCTTCCCAGGGAAGAGTGACGGGGAAGGAAATGAGCAACGAGGCAGCTATTTTGTTTACTGTCCATGAACTTTTTTTCGGGTTTGTAATTATTTTATAATTCTTGGCATTGTTGTTAGTTTTCCTGCTCCGGTTTGCGATAGTATCTAGCTGCCCCCACACACGGCTCCTCCTACCACACTGTGAAGTTCTACCAGATCACTGATAAATATGACAATAACCATGATGATGATGATGATGATGATGATGATGACGAAGAGGCAATGGAGCACAACATGACCAGGAAAGAGGAAGGCTCCACCCCGCACCAGTACCCTAAGAGGAAGATGTTGTGGAAAGTGAAGATGATGATGATGATGATGATAAAGAAGAAAAGCCTAACAGTGATACCGATACTAAAAAGAGTACTGTGTTCTTGCTGTTCTGTGTGTCTGTGGGTTCTTTTTGTGACAAGTTGACTGTGGTGTTTTGTTCATTTGTTTGTTCGTTTTTTACTAATTGCTATATTTTTGGGGGGGGGGGTTGGTTATTTTTCTCTCTTTTTTTTTTTTTTTTTTTTTGGGACAGATGAGGGCCGAGGCAAAGCCAGCCTCGGAAGCGGAAAAAGAAGAGTGCAAGGGATAAAAAAAATTTAAAAAGGCTAAAAAAAAAACACAAAAAAGAAAGACTGCAAATGTTTTTTGGTTTTTTTTATTTTTATATATGTTGATTCCCAAATAACAGATATTTATGGTATATGGTTCTCCACGTAACCTATTTAAGATGCACTGTGCGTGAAATCTGTATGTTCTTTTCTAGTGTTAAGTTATTTGGCAGTTGAGTCAAGTTGTCAGACTGCAAAGAATAACCCCCCCAACCCCAAACCCCTTCCCAACCTCACCCCACACCCCCGCTCCCGTGTGATGTTACCTGCTCCTTACTCTTCCCTCCCTTTCTCTGTTGAGTTCCAATGATACCTGGAGGTGAGGCTTGCCCATGTCTGTGTTGTTTTTTGAAGTCTGTGTAATATGGACCCCTCTCCACTCAGTGTAGCTCCAGCATAGCAATCTCCTGTATATACATGTATATCCACAATGGGAAGACCCAGTCGCCTTATCAAAGGGAAATAAAGAACAGTCCAAACCTCCAGCTCACTGCTCACTGTGTTTTACTTGTGAAGATAGTATGTGTGAATTTGGCTGTGCACTCAGAACACTGGGGTGGGTCACCTGCAGTGTGCACTTCTCATTAAATGGTCTGGTTGTGGTAACTTGGATTTGCCTTAGTTCCATTACAATGTGAATATCAGTTGTATAATAGGGATGTGCTAAGGCCAAGTGCATGTCACATTTCCCATTTCCGGCCCACTGAAGCAATTACCTCTCAGCCGTTGGACACTGTATCAGATTGTGAAGATGTAATTTTTTTTTTAAATCTCCTCAGAAGAAGACGAAATGACATTTAGAAACAGTGTTTTATGAGAATCACAAGACAATGCATTGTCATTTCATCATTCACAAACATAAACCAAAACATAAGCACTTTAAAAATTATTTTAATGAAACAGAATCATTTTGACTTCTGGACTGATATTCTTTTATAAAATAAATTTCATTTTAAAACATACATTCTGTATGAAATTCTCATATGCGAGGATTCTCTCACTAAAGGAGAGGAAAACTTTGCCTCTGCGGTTGACCACTTTACTTCCACACCGAAGTGAACAATAATATTTCAGCTGTCTGTTTTCAGTGCCCCCGGTTAAATTCAAACTCAACTGGTAATGTGTCAAGTGACCAAACTATCATGCAGACAAATAATTAACATATCCTGTTACTAGCCATTGAATCTACAGCTGAAATGAATGAAGCAGATATTTCTGCTTGCTGAATCACGAGGGCGTCAAATGTAGTGACATTTGATGAATATTAGATCTTTGCAGATTGTGTGTGTTATCAATTTTCAAAGTCCTTTTAATAATATGTCATTTTTGGACATTTCATTATGTGGGTTAGGGCAAGTGGTAACAGAAGAACTACCGCAGACAAATTAAGAAGAAAAAAACTATTTTTAAACACAGCCATCTACATGGTTCACTCTTATAAATGTAACACCTGGAATATGACAACAGAATGCCAATGTACATCCCACTAATAATCTTAAAGACAGTGACCCGTGATGCAACACTCACATTAATGCAGAGCTGCTAGAGACCTTTTTAATTCCACAGAGGTCATGTCCTGTGGTGCTTGGCTGGGCAGTACTGGTGTGAAGGATTGTTCTGTGATGACATATCTATCAGTACCTTTGACTGGCCACGGCAGAGAGAGCTTTATCATTATTTAAGAACTCCAAGAATCAGCCCAAATACACTTTATTTATTGAGGAATGTTTTTAAAATGTAATATAAATCATTTAAAACAGATTTGAGTATAAAAATTAGGAAACTTTTCCACCATTAAAACAGCTCTCCTCAGTGCACATTAACTTAATCAGCCCAGAATGCTTCAACAGGCTTTCTGCAAATAGAGCAAATCATTCGTACACTGGAGAAATATTACAAACACGCCCAAGCTTATTTACCCATTTTATGTGTCTGTTGCACAACTCAGACCCTGAAGGAGCTCAGTCTACATCATCTTGACATAAACACAATTGTAGCAATGGCAGTTACTACAATAGACCAGTAGTTGGCTGTGGCTTTTTGGCTGAAGTTACAGTAGTCGTAGTCACAGCATTCAATATGGAAGGTGATGTTGTTTCCCTTGACAACGTAGCTGTATTGAGAACGACACTCTTGCTCGGTCATACAACCCTTGCTGTACACAGCACTGTGCCCGCCGTAACGCCCGTCTACCGTAAAGCACAGCTCCCCTGGGTGGCACTCGGACAGGGTACGCCTGCAGGTCCTGGCGATGGGTGTCACGGGGCAGTAATAGCAGTACAGGCCGGCACAGAGAAGACTGGGTAAGGAGAGTAAACATATGCACAGGGCAGCTCCAATAAGGTGAGGTCCAGAACAGCACTTAAGACCTTCCTGTGCACAATGTCTCATTTTTGCTCAAAGTCTTTGCTTGGAAGATAAAGCTTAGCTTGGAGCCTCTATGGTTGTAATCAATTTTTTCTCGGCGTGGACAAGCAAAAAAAAAAAAAAAAACCGAATAAAACTATGAAGAATCTTTTCAGCCAGCTGTAAGAGCAATGGGAAGATTGTACGACAGAGGAACTCACGAACCACTGACCACGTAGCAGCTAAGCTCAAAGTGAAAGCAGAGTTCACTCACAAGTACATACATGCATCGCACAAGGCCCTGGTTAAACACACACTATCAAGAAAACAGGTGTAAGAGCTTTGTCTTAATTGCCCACACGAGGTCTTCTGATTGGTTTGTTGCATGTGCTAAATAAAGAATTCTGTCAAATTCTTTATCAAATTTTTAAAGCATAAGTGTCACAACCTGCACCTTCGTTTTGGACTTTTAGTTGGATATGTCTTTGTGCTCCCGTTCTGTGTCTATCGTTGTTTGTGTTTTAGAGCACACTGTTACGCTGCACCTTTTTGTTATTGGTTTTTGTTCTAGTTTTACTTATACTTTGGTCTTCATTTTAAGTAAAGTCTTCTGTTTGGTCACCTTCATCACCGTGTCTTTGCACTTGGGTCCTGCACCACACCACCAGCGTGACAGAACGATAGACCAAACAAGGACCCAGCAGACACAGCTCCCATGCTGACGCCCTGTCCTGTTCCCGAGGCCGCTTCCCTGATCCAGCTCAGCTGACGTCGAAGCTGTTTTGAAGAGTCTGCTCCGTTCCTGTTCCTCTGCCGGTTGGGAAAGTCCGTTCCAGTCAACCCCTCATCTGCTCGGCCGCAGAGGGGACCCATCAGCAGCACCTTCGGTCATCCCTCTGTGCGCCCCCCCACCCACCCGGTCTGTTCTGAACTTTCTGTTTTGGGCCGTCTGGGAGCCGCCCCTTAAGCGTGACAATAAGCTTGTTGGTTAGTATCTGGGTTTATGAAATTTGTAGTGAAAACACATGTGACAGAATGTCAGGGAGGCACTCAAGGACATGTATGTCAGCATGAACTCTTTCTAGATAAGGTTTAAGTGAATATTTCACATACAATATGTGCAATATCTACAAAACTGAAAGATCATATTGGGGGAAAAAAACTACCAAAAAAGAAGCAATTAGAATCAAAATAGTGCTCTTTAATTCAGCATCGTTCAACAATTTCCAGACTGGAGACATCAGCTGACTGGTTCAGGCTGCCAGAAAAGTCACAAGTGTACTGCACTCTCCCTAAACAGTAAATGAATCAGTGGTAAATTTACTCAGTTTCAGCAGCATTAACTTTACCAACAACAGTGTTAAATTTGCTCTGTGTATCAGTAGGTTCCCACTCTGGTGAGAGCAAAACCATAAACTCTTCAAGCTAATTCAACACTTTCACATTTGCAGCATAACAGTTCTGAGTGAACCAAATCATTATACATTTTTCTCAAAAGCATGAATAATTTTTCCTAAATTTGTCTATAGATAAATAAATAAATCCTGAACATACATGTAGAGAACAAACACATAAGAGGAGAAGTCGGTGTGGAGCAGCATTTTCCCTATCAGACAAAATTATTAACTCCTACATGAACTGTTCTCGTCCAGCAGTTTGTGACATTCAGTTGTCAGGACAACTGTCCAGGGGGTTCTCTGTAGTGAGAGACTCCTCTGTGTGGGTCTTCTTTAATCCTAATAACCTCTTTAAGCTCTTATCAGACATAGGGGGTAAGTTACAATGGTCACGGCAGCAGCAGGTGTAGGTCACGTTGTACTTGACACCCTTATGCTTGACAAGTTGAGAAGAGCCACAAAGTTCTGGGACTATGCAGCCCTGAGCAGAGAGAATGTGAACTTTGCCATAGCGCCCCTTGCTGGTAGAACAGCGCTCCTGTGGTAGGCATCGCGTGGTCGTGTTGTCGGGGCAGGACTTGCCTTTGGCCTGCAAGGGACAGAAGTTACACAGGAGTGTGTCTACAGCCAACACATCAGGTAGCAGTGTCAGCACACACAGCACCACACACTTCAATAAGATGATCCACACCAGGACTTGGTCAGAGACTGGCCTAAAAACACACACACACACATTTCTTTATTATTTTCAAACATAAACGTGAGTTACGTTTCATAATGCTATAGCTCAGTCTCTACATACAAAGGGAAAAAATGAGTGCAGCAGAAATAAATATAATAATTAATTATGAAAATGGATACCAACCATCATTTAAGTATTTTAGAGATGCCAGAGCTCACCTCTGCATATTTGTTTCTTGAAATTCCAGTTTTGATCTTGTTCTAGGGACATTTACCGGGTGCAACAGAATCACAAGAGCTTGAAGAATTGTGCACCAGGCCAGAGCTAGTCACTGATTGGCTGGTCAATCAGTGTCATTACCATATTGAATTGGTAAAAAAGAGTCAAGACTTTACTGAAGAAGACCAGGTGTGTTCATTAGACACATTCTCAGTCCTTTAATGACATAAAAGTAAACAGTAACATTGTAAAGAGTTTAGCAGTGACGTCTCTGAATCTTTTCCCCTAAGGTAATCACTTCACACATTACAGATCATGAGCTGTGTGAGGAGGAGAGAAATCCTCATGTCACATATGTACATAACATGCTGAGGTGCAAAAACATTCACAGAACAAAAGGGGAAAAAAAAAACATTTACGAAATAGAACGATTTCATTAACCACAGGCTTATGTCTGCTTCCATCCAAGTCATGGTACCCAGTTACATACTGTGAGGGGAACACATTTAAGGAGGCATTTGCTATCTTTCACTACTACACATGTGGGTAATTTACTGTGAAACAACATGGAATGATTCTATTCCTTGACTTGAAAATGTTGTAACATATGTATCCCTGTCTTTTCTTAAATGGCATGTCTTTTAAAATGTAACAGTGGGGTTAGAGGACACCTCTACATCTTTGTGTTGGAAAAAAACAAGTTCAAATGTCCAGACAGGAACATACTGACAGATAATTCAACCCTTTGATGCACAGCTGACAATGAATTCCTTAAATAAATATACAGAATTTCAGTCCACAGGGAGGGGAAGATGATTAAGTGCCTTTTTCTCCAGACAACAGTTTTCTGCTGTGAGAAATAATATTGTCTGTTATCACAGTGCCATCTGCTGGCAAACATGTGTTACAAATAAAAATTCTTCACTTTTTCACAGGTCATAGGTAACATCTAGCCATTGTCCAGCTGTGAGCTCTCAGTCATGTTTGAAGGATGATTTTTCATGGATGTTGTCCTTAAACAGAGGTTCCTACCAAAAAAACAAACAAACAAAAAAACCCCCCAAAAATTTTCTGTTCAAACAAGAGACCCAGCCAGTTTTCCTTCTTTTAAGAGATGGAAATCAGTGTTGATTGAATACTGATAAATGTGGCCTTTCTTTCATTAGACAGAACAAAATAAAAGCGTCCTTGACATTACATTTGTAGTTAAAAATGAAATTCATCGTGTGCAGTTTAACAATTACTTTTTGGCACTCACAGTTTCTTGTTCTTCCTCATTCTTGTCATTTGAATCCCAGTCTTCCTCACTGTTCACTTCATGTTCTGCAGGGTCATAACTGTACATGGGGATCAGTTTGTGGCGTAGCTGGTCCAGCCTGAAAGAGGCAGCAGGTAAAACAAATATAGATGAGGAACCAGGACAGTTGGGACACTGCAGGGCAACTAAGAGCCTCTTTTATCATGTGACACTGGTCATGATGTGTGCACCAACAACATGTGAGTAGTGTTTCAGCACAGAACACAGAAAATATTTCACTTGTCATTTGTGTTCATACCTTCTCTTTCTTCTTATACACAATACCTGTGAAGGAGAATGAGTTTTAACGTTTTCCCGAGAGAAAAGGAAGCATAGCAACTTAGTTGAAATTGGAACAAATTAAACTGCGCTTAAATGATTGAGGTTTAAGAGAATGAAGTAAAATGTGGAAACGTCCATATTAAACTATGATGAATAATAAATGCAGACATGCATGCATGTATGTGTTCTTCATTGGAATTAAAAGTCTGAAACACAGGGGGTAAGGGGGGTTTGACAAAGGACACTGTTTTGAAGCATCTCACCAGTGCAATCAAAGATCCAATGACACAGAGACCAGTAAAAGGAATAAGTATATAGTAGATTCCCATACTGGAGAGAGGAGGGAAAATTTCTATGGTGGAGTTCTTTGAAGCCATGACCCCTCACTCCTCATGCAGTTCAGTGGTAAGAATAAAAAAATAGCAAGCACAGTATTTCTATCATTGTCTCTGTGGAAGAAAAAAAATCTCCTTAAAATCTTCATTTGCAAGGAATGTAAGAGGTGGTTTTATATCAATCAAACAGAGCATGCATATATCTGTACACAAGTTAAGTATTTCCAAACAAACATTGCTCTCATGGTGAACATTTTGCTAGTGCGAACAAATCAATACCAAATTACAGAAGTAAGTGTACATCCAAAGTAACAGCTTTCAAAACAATTTCAATCATCTTACCTTGTTATAAGAGATGTTCTAGTGCAGCACTGTCTTATGACTTTGACGTGAAGGAGGAAGTAATGAAAATAGTCTATGACAGTGAGCCAAAGCCAGCACAATCACATTCCTGAATGAGGAGGCTTACACATAGGAGGAGCAACACCACCTGAAATTCAGGACCTAGCAGTAATGGAACAATATCCCCCTCCTCCTGTCAGAGTTTTACTGGAGTTAAGATGTCACGGTGGTTTTTAAAACTGGTTACGTTTGTGAGATAAAAGGCAGAATCAACCAAGGACTGTTATGTTTTGTCCACCATATAGATTTGATGTATGATAACTTTACATAACACAAAGATCTTGACCATTAAAAATACATCTTTACAGTTTTATGGTTTGTCAGTCATAGGATATGTTAGCAAGCTTGGCATGCAGTCAGCTGACAAAAAGTGAAAGAATATGTATTACACTACTCATGACACCTAAAAAGGAATGTGTTAACTTCTTTCAGTGTTGAGATTAGGACGATATGCAATTTAAAACTAAACGAGGAGACAAAAACGGCTTAAATGTTCTTAATGTGATGTTTTGGGTGATTTATCTTTTGTTTTTCTTTTTTGTCAAACATTTTTATTAGAGCACGCAGAAGCAGGTACCCAGTCAGGTGTGTTTTGTTGTCGTTGTTTTTACATTATTCGCAGGGGAGCGCTGTTTCGTAATCCTTCTCTCACAGGTTCTCTTTGGACCTACAAGAAACACGCTTTACACCGGTGATAGTTTTACACCTGTGCGATAATTGCGGGTCTTGTGATCATATTTAATGTTTAAGTCAGCAAAAATCACTGTACATTTACACATGCACTGGTTGTCAAAGTTACCGATTTACCCATATGGACAACTTTACCCATTCTCTTTTCAGCTGTAGCCTATAGCGAAACTAAATTGCAGTCCTACCAATGTGATGTCAGATACAAGGCATGATTGTGTATGATGTGTGAACTGCTTTCGAGACCGGACTGGTTAGACTTGAAGTGCTAAAAGAGGCTATCATGCCTTTCATATTTTAAACGACACTCACAGTTTGTCTGTAGACATTATGCCTGATGCCAGACGGACGGTAAGTGCGGACTGTCCTTATTTTACAGCTTTAAGCTTAATTTTTCTACAAAGACAGCTGTCAGCTTATCAGATGAATGTTTATACACTGTTTTGATAAAGAAAATACGTTCATTAATTACTGATTAATTAATGTTTTAATTTCTTTAACAAGTAAAATATTGACGTGTTTTTATATCAGACTTTCCTCTGCCTGGCCTGATTCCACTAATACTGTACTCTTTTAAATCTCTCTCACTGCAGAAAATAGACCTGAAAACGATTATGATACGAGCAATTGCAAGAATGCAACCACTACACTGTGCTGTGAAGTGTCCCGTAATCATTTAAAACACGGTTAATAATTAGACTAACTGAAATATGTTCAGGTTACAGAAAGTGCACGGCCGTTAAACTTCACAGCAAGTCTTGTAACCTACATGTTTTAATTCCCGATTACACTGACAAAATGTAGAGACGTTATTGGCGAACTGAATCAAACTCCAAGAGAAGTTCATTGAGAAGTGAAGAACTGAAGTGAAGAACTGAAAACTCCAGGTGTCAGCACTCTTACATTTAATCCACTCTTTTCTCTGGCGGACTGCAGCACATTTTAAGAGACACTAATGGATTCCTTTCAGCGAGACAGCGATCCATTCTATACAAGTCAATATGACACTCCAAGACCGTTAATGGATGATCACCAAGATTTCCCTGAGAATGTTAATGTTTTTGCAGAGGGGGAAGAGTGGGATCTGTACAGGTCTCTCTCATCTCTGTCCACCTCTCAGCATTTGATTCCTAGTGCTCCTCCCATTAGTATCCTGAGTATCGACGTGCAAGACCATGTTTATGAGGAAATAGGTAGCGTATACCCCGAGCAGCCGTTACCTGCCACGGTCGACCCGGACATGTCAGGCAGAGATCTCTCGAACCCCCCTCCTGTACCCCCGCGGAGACCCTACCACCGAAGCAGCTCTCTCAGGCCGCTCTCATGCGATATATCTATTACCAAGCCGCTTATCCGCTCCAATACAACGTCAAATGATGTGAGTAGTGTTTTACTGTCAGAACAGTTTTAAGAGACGTTCACGTGCATTTTCCGCAGTTTGCGTACAGTAAGTAACGGATCTTCTTATTTCACAGAGCTCTTGGAGCATTAAACTTGTTGAGAAGCCGCAAGGAAGCAATGCAAGAATTGCCTCGCTGTGTTCATCTATAGCAAAGTACGAATTTTTCTTTTTCAAGGCTGGCCTTGGTCTCTTTCTTTAATCACCTATTGTATGGTTTACTTTTCTTCAGAGACAACGACAACTGCAGTAAATTATGAATAATTATATGTCCAGATATCCGCTTGCATTATTATTCTGATTATTTGTGAATTCAAGAATGTAAATCGTATTGTTTTTTAGCTAAGGCTCCGTCGTAGCACAAGGTCATTCACCCTGTATTTATTTTCATAGTTGGATAGTACTAACGTGCTAGTGTAGCGTAGCGAGTTGTAGATGTATTATGATACGCTGTGCTTAAATATCCCTTCTGTCCTTTGTTGCAGACTGATGTCCAAATATCCACACAGCAGAGACGAATGTAACACAGGGATTGTATGGGCTCGCGTGTCCCCTCTGAACCGCTGTATTTTGGAGAAGTCGGAATTGATTTTCAATGTGGCTGTTCCGTGGCATCAGACTCACTTGCCTTACAAAACTCCATGTAAGATCAACGGAGAACAGTGTTATCTCCTTTTTCTATGTGTAGTTTTAGATTTCTGTAGATTTCTGTGTATGGCCATATGAAGAGAATTTTACAAAGTTTTAATTTGTCAAATATGTCTCACAGTTTACGATATAGAACCAATTTAGACCTAGGTTCAGGATTGCACAAGGTGACTGACAACCTTTGATGAGCCAAAAACAACTGTTAGGTTTACCTTTTAATTGCACTATGAAACAATTGTATGGAGTTATATCTAAAGTGTTTATCTCTTTTAAAGAATGCCAGAAACAAAGAGTTCAGAAGAAATTTTGTTCACTATATATTGAGAGATTTAGCTTTATAGGAACCATTAGTCCTAAACACTACTGTATGTGCTTTGAGTCTACTAGTGTTAAATCTGAAGTATTCCCTATGAATTGATACCATGGCTGTCACTGTGTCTCTGTTCTTTGTCTCCACAGTAACAAGGACAGCTCAAAGCCTGATAGAGGACGTTTTTACCCTGCTGGACCAGGCTCCCAACAACAGCGGACAGTTCTTTCTAAAGCTATGTGACTCAGAGGAGTATCTCAAAAAGTAAGAGTTCAGTCAAGACTTACCTAAACTGGAATGTCTGAAATTACTCTTACTATTCTTAATCTATCTAAAATTGCTAATCTAGGACTGCATGTGCTTGATGCATCCTCATGTTGACTGTTTGTCCTTGTGTCTAACTCTGCAGTGTTTCTTTTTTCTTTCTTTTTTTTTTTTTCATCTTTCCAGTGAGGAGATGTTAGGATATTATGAGAGAATCCAGGTGTATCAGAAGTACAATCAGGAAGTCCCAGTGCGAATTGTTCACAGGAACTCAGTGGAGGATCTGCTGGCAAGAGATGTAAGTTTCTGAGTGTACTTGATAGATATAGGCGGTCATGTTCTGTCACGAAGGGACTGTCAAACATTGACTAGGGTTGGACATACATTACATCTTCAGTTCAAAGACATACCTTTGGCATGCTCTTCTCCCCTGCTGAAATACAGACATATTAGCACGAGAGCTGAAGTTGTCTGCCCCCCAACCCCCCACCTCCGTAAGATTAACCAAGACTACTGTTGTTGTAAAAACCTCCACCTTTCCCTGAGACTTTGTTCTGTTTACCAAGCATAATTTGCTCGTCAGTGTTTACCCTCAATAAGGAAGAGAGAGGCAGGCGACAATGATTTGGAAATGCTGACAGATGAAAGGCGGGCTGATTCATTTGCACAAACCGTGCTCACATTATGTCTGTTGACTTTTTGTTACAGAAAGAATGTGAATAATTTTGCATGACCTTGAATGAGTGGTTTAATTTTGTTTTTTAGGATGATGATGATCAACACCCTTTTCATTTCAAACAGCTCCTTGGTGGTTCTTGTGTATTCAACACAGCTAGGTAAAATAGTCTCTGTTTATGGAATAGACATATCTCATATTTTTGTCTTATATAATGATATGCTAAAGGTCTTTGACCAGAGGGAATACCTCAGGGAGGATATTGGTTAAATTAAGAGGTTCCTTAAAGAAAAAAAAATCCTTCAAAAATCTATTACTTTTAGTTTGCATTTCAAGATTGCATTAGAAGAATGTGCTTCAAATATTTTCCAGATCGTAAATCATAACAGAAATCTCACAATGTGATATTTCAGGTTGAGTCTACAGGAGAGACTAAACAGTTACAGTAAAGAGGTGAACAAGCTGTTGAAAACTCAGGTTTGTGTTGAGGTTCCCTTTCATTCTGTCTCTTTTTTTCACTCAAACTGGGAGAGTTTTGTCAGAGAAAGGACTAGTGCTGTGCTTATCTAGAGATGATGAATATGTAATGAAAGTAAGTGTGTAATTTTGGAAAGTTTACCCATGAAAAGTCCCGCAGGTGTGGCCTCAGGTTATCTGAGTCACCTCTGTTATATATGGTGAATGAGACTTTCTAGAAGCTTCTTATTATTCCTTTATTTAGTGCAACTTAGATTTTTTACGTGTTTGTTTTTAAGTAATGCACAAATAGAATTAAAGTGTTTTTGCTCTTAAGCAGTTTTATGTGAAGCTTTATTTTTTAATAGAAATAAATTGTACGCTTAAGGATTTTGGAGCTCTTTGTTACTAGGTAACCTATGTCTGAAAACTGATTGTTCAACTTTTCTGATGTCTAGTATTATTATGGGGTCAGATGATTTAGTTGACTATGGCTGGAATAAATTATGACTTGCATATTTCAGTGTGCGAACAATGTGAACCAAATTGTGGGAGAGGTGCAGACAATCAGTGATCTGCTGTGTGGCATCTCATCCATACAACTGGAGGAGGCTATAGGTGGACTTCGCAGAATCAACCCAATGATGCTGGTACTGTCTTATCTTCTGAATGCTTGACACTGCGGACAAAATGAAAGTTCTCAGCCAGTGCAGAAGAGTAGGCTATACCATTCGCCATTTAAAGAAACAAAAATTATTTTACTTGTCTGGTAAAATTCACTGCATTACTGATAATTTAATGCTCACGTACGTGCGTGCACACACACACGCGCACACACACACGCACACACTGTTTTCTCTGTGACAGTAGCAAAAAACAAAACTTGCTAGCCTTGAATGACAACTGAAATAAAATCAATTACAACACAAGCAATATTGTTTCACTTTGATAAGTATTGGTTTATTTCAAATTTTTATTGTTCATGACCCTATAAAAAGGAAACTGTATTCATTATTATTATTATTATTATTATTATTATTATTATTATTATTATTATCATCTTTGTTGTTGTTGTGAGTGATTCATTTTTAGTGACATTAATTTGCTGTTTTTTTCTGTTGTGTCTGTAGTGCCCAGCAGAAATGTATGACTGTCAGACAGGTATGTGTCTCTGAACACCACAGCTGAAGCAGTGTCAAATCTGCCCTCTGGGTATTACTGAACAGTCAGGTACACTTGCTGCTCTATCAGGACTACAGAGTATAATAGCCATGTTTGAGTGTTCAGTCAGGATTATGGAGTATGTCGAGCCTGTCTAAGTGTTCGATCAGGATTATGAAGCATAATAAGCCAGTTTGAGTGTTCAGTCAGGATTATGTAGTATATTATGCCTGTTTGGGTTTGACTTTTTGAGTATACAGACAAGAGAATTTACAGACAACGCTCGTATCTCACACTGAACAGTTAAGTGAGCCATAGACATTGTGCATTGTTCCTATGAAAGTTAGAAAATTGATCGATACATGCTGGTAATGAAGTCTATATGACCGCATTGTCATGTGAGAAATAACATCATTGGATGTACATGAATTAACGTGGACCCGTACACACGTCTGCATGTTGATTGTATAATGAGGTAATATAAGCAAAACTCCTATACATTCTAATATTCCAAGTGTAAAGCCATTGGCTTTGAAAGCGGTTTAAATTATTAAACGTCATATTACGTGGACACCCAGTCTTCACATCCATAGCTCAAACCAGTGTGTGTCTGAACATCCCCAGCTCTGTCCTTCAGCCCATCAGACAAAACTGTTGATGTTGGAATCATGGCATCTAGCATAAAAGAATGTGATGTTATTCTGTGTTTCAGCTTTGGTCGTCCTCCACCACACTCTGGGCAAGCTCTTGCACGTCTTCTTTGACAATTTCTACTCTGATTTTGGTGTTCAGGAGGTCCACCAAAGCCCTCCCGTCGCAGACGTCGACCAGAACAAAAACACCCTGCGGCTAAACCTGGCAGCGCTTTACAAACTGCAGCCCAGCTGGTTAAACAGGTACAAAGTGAACTTTACACGTCAATGCGCCATCATTACCAGCAAAGTGAAAACAATAAGATATGGAAAAAAAACACACACACCCCCCCCTCCACACACACACACACACACACAGGGTAGTCACAGTAAACTTACCACGCGTCTCTAACCCTGTATGGAGATACACATGAAACTATTTTTTCTCTCCCTTCTGTTTTTCTGTTACTGAAATGTTACAAAGGACATGATGAGTCAGGACAACACCAAGGACTCTTTACTTAAAATCTCTCGGGGACTTTGTCATATTGTAATGCTTTCAGTTTCCATTTATGGTTTGCAGAGCAGACCAATAAAAGAAACAGACTACATTTCTGAGATAAGACCAGTCACATGTGGGTTTTCATCTGAAAGTCCTCACAAAGCAATAACACTTGTCAATCAGTAGTATGATTCACTAATAGGAGTAGGGGCAGTAGAATGTAGTGTCATTTCATAATGTGTTTCCATTACACTGTCTCTAGGTCTATATATTTGTGCAGTATAATATGGATTAAAGTTTTGGTCTGTCTCCCATCTGTGTGTTTTGCAGTTTTGATCACTTCTCCATTTCTTGCTCGTTGAAGTACCTTGGGAAGAATCTGACTGACACTGTGCTCTCTGAGAACATCAGCACAGCCTTATCATTTGGCAACAAACTCCAGTGCAACAGATTGTGAGCATATCTCTGTCTCTGCTTCTGTTTTGCTATGTAAACGTCAGTGATGTGTAGGGTGAAGGGGTGGGGGTTTCATTTAATGCAGTGTTTCTTTTGGGACATTTGGAGATTCTTCTTATGTGTGTGTGTGTGCACGCGCGCGTGTGTGTGTATGTGTCTGTCTCTGTGTGTGTGTGTGTGTGTGTGCGTGTGTCTGTGTGTGTGTGTGTTTTCAGAGTGGTGTTTCCAGTGGAGATTAGAAAGCTGCCATATGAATCCATGCTTCAGTTTCGTCTCCTGGGCTGTAAACAGGGGAAGAGCCCAGAGTTGTTGGGCTGGGCAGTTCTTCCAGTATTCAGTAACAAGTAGGTCTTGTGTACCACCCTTCACTTTCCTTCTCCAGGTCCCCCCCAGCTCATTCCATACACACAAAAGAAGATAGGAAACACCTTTGGCAATCAGTGTCGTTACATTAAGTGTAGAGTAACTGAATTGTGTGGTGTTACTTTAATGGTGTAGCTTGCACTTAAGGAATATTTTTTTTTTATTTATTTTTTGTGTGTTAGCTCTGTGCATGCATAATCTCACATGTTACCAACCCTGGTTTTATTTTCACATGTGTCAATGAAATAGTTTCTCAGTAATGATTTACTTGTATGTTCGCATGTCTAGGTATGTGTGCTGAAACAGTTTTTTCAGTGTGTGTGTGTGTGAGAGGTGAGAGAGAGAAAGACAGAAAGAGAAGGAGAAAATGTTTTAAATACCTCCTGCATATTGTGGTACAACACTATTTATTAAATGTCTGCATTGTTCTTTCAGTGACTTAGCAGATCTCTTTGCATTTCTTTCTGTGACGTCACGCTGCAATGCAGCTCGGTTAGATATTTGATCAGTATGTTCCAGTTTAAGCTGACAGATGTTTCTGACAGTTGACAGATGAAGCTTAAAGGAGTTGGTAACAGTAGGTTTTTTGTTTTGTTTTTTGTTTTTTTAGGACACTGGTTAGTGGTACAGTTCTTCTTAGTATGTCAATGCTGGTGGAATTGACTGACCCTCCCTCTCCAGCACTGTCTGACAGTCACAGACAAGCAACAGGGGTCATCTTACAGGTGAGCTGTGTTCACCAGTCCTCTCCCTGCTGGTGAGAGTCATGAATACTGACATACAATCCAAGTGAAATGTACCCCACACACGGTGGTCCCATGTAAAAGAGTTAAAGACAGGGCAGGAGTCTTGGTATGAATTCACTTTACTGTGCGCCTTCCCTTTCTTCGCTTCTCTTTAAATGATTAAACATTTGAAAATACGTTTTTATTCCTCCTGATTTTTTGTTTTACCCCAGTTCTTTTTGCACCCCCATTCAGCCGTGTCAGCATCAGAAACTCCCCAGTGGTATTTGGTGGGATCATTCTTAAATTTACCTAACAGTTAAAATGGTCTGTTTTCAACTCTACCACCACTACTTAATGTATGTCCAATCATAAGGCTCTAGATCAAATTCCTCAATCCATTTCCTAATCCAGGATGCTCTCTATCCATCACTTTTACTTAAGCCTAGCTTTGGCCCAGCTGATTCAGCTCATCAACTCTTCACCAAACCTATAATTAAGGCAATGGTAACCTACTGTTTAATCTAAAAATACTTAGAGTTGCACATTTAGGTTCAAGGCCCTAGGAAACACAGTTTCAAATGTACATTTAGCTCCTCAGCTCACAGCCAGATAATGTACTCGTTCTTAAAATCATTTAGCAAAAAGCATATTTTACAACTGTCACTCTTCTACTGCTTTCGTCTTTACCCAAAAGCTAAACCCCATCTTTCCATTTTAAAGGCATTTTCCTTTCTTTCGTTCATAGCTTGAATTTCCCGAAGAAAAACAGTGGAAGTATGAGAGGCCAGTAGCTTTTCCAGGATCCATCCTGTTTACGAAAGCTTGTGAGGAACTGAACGCGCGGATTGTCGAAGTTTCCCAGAAGCACTGCTTAGCGCTGTATGTCACTCTGCCAGGAGCCACTTCAGCCCTGTCCTAATGCTCTCACTCTGCTCCCTGTTCTTGTCCCATCTTTCCATGTACCAGCAGAACACAATTTGTCTAAGACTGATCCATGCTTCACCTGAATCCTATTTGTCACCTTTATTATGGTGCTTTTAGTCCATACCATAATGATTTGTGGCCAGGTAGATAAGGACATAAGGAAATGGAGCAATGACACATAACTGATTATTTAAGTGCATATCTGACCCATGTTTGAGTGAATAGTACAGATGTCAGGCCTGTAGAAAATGTTACAAACACATTCTGGAGTCTGTTCTTCAGTCTGGTCTCTTCCTTGCAGTCTGACACCGAATGAGAGATCACTGCTGTGGGACAAGAGGTACCACTGCAATGAGCGGAACTCTAAACTTCACCTGGTACTGGGATGCGCCCCCTGGTGGCGGCCTGAAAACCTAACAGAGATTTACACCATTCTGGATCACTGGCGGTTACAGAGCACTGCAGAGGCCCTTTTCTTACTCAGTGACAAGTATGCCATTAAAACATAATACGTGAATATAGTAATTATTCATATGAACAGATTCTAGCTGTCCTCAGTTCTTTAACATTTCTGTACTCGTGTCAGTTTTCAGGATCAGACGGTGCGGCAGGTGGCTGTGCGGTACCTTGAGCAGGTCTCAGACAGTGAACTGGAGGATTACCTGCCACAGCTGGTTCAGGTCCAGAACCTTTGCTGCCCTCCAATAACATTAAATTCTGTCCTTACCTAGCTAGTGACCCTTGCTTTTCCAAACGGCATACCTCAATGCAACTTCACATAGATACTGGAATTAGTGGTGGGTTTTGGCTTTTTTTGACACGGTGAAAGTCCTCTGGACTGTGCATAAATGAATATGGCTTTCTGTGTTTTAGGCTGTGAAGATGGAGTGGGAGCTGGACGGACCCCTGGTCATGTTCCTGTTGGGGCGGTCACTGTGTAGCATTCGGATTGCACAACAACTCTACTGGTGAGAGGGCGCATTAATTAATGTTCAGGGCTCGCACAAAATTATCCCTCTGTATATTTACATGTTTATAATTTATTCAGCTTTGAAAAAGAGAACAAGAAGGGACTGAAAAATGAAAGATCTCTTTATTGTGGGATTATGAATTCTGCACATACTGTGTAATGGATGCTGCATGTAAGGGACGGAGAATGGCACAGAGATACGATTGGATGAAGCAGAGACTTTATAAAACATACTAATCCTCAGGTGCCTCTCTAAAAACTGCCAAACAGTTTTTCACACTGGGTCTTTTAAAAGGCATGTGTGTAATGTCACCATTGAATACAATAACAAAAGACTTAGCTCACTCTGCGAGTTGGCAGCTCTGAGGTGATTGGCCTTGTGCTTGTTCCTGCGCAGGCTGCTGGTGGACGCTCAGGAGGATGCTCACTATAAGAGCTGGTATGTTAAGATCCAGGCTGCGCTGAAGCACTGCTGTGGCCAGCTGCTGAGGCTGGAGCTGGAGGTAGAGGGTCGTCTAGTTACGCTCCTCACACAGCTGGCTGAGAGAATCCGCACTGCCGATAAAGGCAAGAGGAAGGTTAGCGTTTTTTACTGAGTTATACTTCATCTCACCTATAGCTACTGTTAAAGCTCAGCAGACGTGTTCGATGTCGTATGCCCTGATATTTACGTCCTTTGTTTCAGCCGGTATATTCTTGTATCCGAAAATGTGTCTACAGATGTATGTTGTGCTTTTTCCCTGCAGGATGTGTTAAAAAAAGAAAAGTGGAAGATCTGCGAGTTTTTTAAGGACGTTGCTTTATGTCGGTTACCACTGGACCCAGCCATCGTGGTGAAGGGGGTGGATATTGATGTAAGATTGATGTGTTTGGCTTCAGACAGAGATTGCTGCCTCAAATGTTTCCGTTGTCTTTTTTTTTTTCGTTGTCTACGTTGTCTCGTAATACCATGTCTTCCACAGGGCTGTATGTTTTTTAACTCGAACACTGCTCCTCTATGCGTACCCTTCATCATTGCTGATCCAATGGGCAAAAACGTCAGAGTCATTTGCAAGGTCGGGTGTTCTGAAATACTTTACTATACTTTATTAATTTTTCGTTGATGATATTTGACTTAATTCACAGCATCAGTTCATAGAGTTGCTCTATGTGTAGGGTGCTCATTACATGACTCTGTGTACAGGGACTTTAGAATAGATCATAATGCAGAGACCAGATCTTCGAGCATCAAGACGTAACACATTATCACCTGTCGATGATGACTGAATCTGTTTGGTGCCTCTGTCATAGATTGAAGACACTGACATATGGAGATGTTTATTTACAGCAGAAATTATTATCCTGCAGGCTTTTGATGGCTTTCTATTGTGTTGATTACTTTTGATGGCTTTCTATTGTGAAGTTACAATATCTGACAGTTCTGTATACTGAGAACTCAGAGATATTGAGGACCTAGTTGTTTTTTGTTTTGTCCTCTCCACAGACAGGTGATAACCTACACCAGGACATGTTGGTGCTGCAGATCGTGCGTGCGATGGACCGCGTGTGGCTGCAGGAGGGGCTGGACATGCGCATGGTCACCTACAAGTGTCTCTCCACTGGGCGTGACCAGGGTCAGTCACCCAACATAAACATTTGTCTCACGCTAGTGCATCTCCAGCAGAGTCAACATATAGAGGCTTTTGTTGTCAACGTTGTTTTTGTACATACAAAAGTTGCCATTGTTACGTTAACTGTAAGAGTGGTTTTATATGTGCCACTATAGTGAAACATTCAACACTCGGTGAACTCTCAACAAAGTGAATGCAATAGTCAAGGCATCCTCTCTCAAGTAACCAAGTAACCATATCACTGTCGTTGTTACTGGATGTAAAAAAAAAAAATGGTCGTGGCAGGGAAATTTTAGGACAAACTAATGTACTTATGGCTGTGTGTGTGTGTGTGTGTGTCTCAGGGCTGGTTGAGGTTGTGCCAGATGCAGTGACCCTTGGTAAGATCCAGCAGGAGTGGGGACTGGGAGGTGCACTTCGGGAGGACACCCTGGAGAAATGGTTCCACATGAGAAACAAGACCAAAAACGACTATGAAGAGGTACCAGATCGACTCCCGTCGTTTCTCATCACCCCGTTAACAGTCAGACGTTCTGTTCAATGCTTTATGTAACACCAAAAACAAAGAATAGAAGACATGAAAGTGACAATAATTTCTGAAAGATGACAAAGAGAAGGGCACTACTGCTCTGTCCTTAATGTGGTAAATCTTTGGAACAGGCTGTGATGAACTTTCTTCATTCGTGTGCTGGTTGGTGTGTGGCCACTTTTGTCCTGGGGATCTGTGACCGTCACAATGACAACATCATGCTGAAACACAGTGGTCACATGTTTCACATCGACTTCGGCAAGATCATGGGCAACGCACAGAAGTTCGCCAGCATAAAGAGGCAAGATACCAGCCCAATTAGGGAATTAGTGCAAATTATTGAATTGAGAAATTATATAAATTAACTGTACCATCCCATTATATTTCCTCCTCCGTCTTCTCCTAATGATAGAGACCGAACACCATTTGTGTTCACGCCGGAGATGCAGAATTTCATTACTGGTGGGGGAGAGAATCCACAGCGGCTCCACCGGTTTGTGGAGTTATGCTGCGAAGCTTATAATACCCTTCGCAAACATACCACGCTGGTGCTCAGCCTGCTACAGCTGGTAAGTGGAATCACATCACATGACCGAACATTAGCCTATCAAACTGTTAGCCTAATGGTTAGCCAGGTAGCCACTTTTTTTAGCAAATGAGTTAGCACAACATTTTAGCTTGGCACTATGGATATATGTATTGGATATATGTATTATTTTGACAAGCATGTAGAGCATGTTTCAAGCATGTAGAGGTTCCTGAAAACGAAACAGAAAGATACACATGCATTTGAAGTAGACACATGCATTTGAAGTAGTTAAAATCAAAATACACTGAATTCATGATTTCCATCATGATCTCCAAGGTGATATTCAAAATCGAATATGCTCAAAATGTCTTTTGTTATAGTGCTGGACAGTAAAGTCATCACCTTTTTGTCCAAGCTTAACATATCATAGAACCTTCTAATAACTCACATTTAGCTCTGTTCATTAATCACTGTTTTTGTCTGCTTGTTTAAAAAAAAAAATAACGCTGTTCTTGTTGAAACAAAACGGTTAAGGTTGAGTTATTAATCTTTTGTAAAATAGAAAACAAACTGAGTCCCTGCTAAAATAAAAAGGCAAACAACACTAAATTGTGTGTGCGTGTGTGTGTGTGCGTGTGTGTGTGTGTGTGTGTGTGCGTGCGCATGTGTGTGCGTGTGTTTGTAGATGCTGGGGGCTGGCATGCCTCAAATGAAGGATGTCCAGGACTTGCAATACGTGCACAACAACCTTAGACCTCATGACTCTGAACTTGAAGCTACCTCATATTTCACCAAGTAGGTTTTCTCTGTCCTTTCACTTCTTTCTTTCTCTTTCAGAACCACTTACTGTAAAACCCAGAGGACTGTCTAGGAAGATACTTAGAGTTTACAACTCAAAGTGACTTGATTTTCCAGCCTGGTTGCCTTTTAGATAACCTTACGTGGACTAAATATGATACCTAACAACATAGACTTCATGAACCTAAGTTACTCCAGGCAATGTTTATATAAAATTCCCCAAATCACATTTGACAAATTTTATCAAATGTTAACAAATATTAACTGCTTTGAATGCATCAATTGCACCAGGAAAATCAAGGAGAGCATGGACAGTCTTCCTGTCAAAATCAACTTCTTCATCCACACAATGGTCCAGCTCCCGCCAGGCAAGCGCCCTCCATCATCCGCCCCGGCCCTGATGGCCACCTCCAACGACAACATCCAGGAAGTGGTCATTCAGAAATACACTGTAAATGGAAAGGAAGTGGTGAGTATTTTGACCACCAGAGGGAATTGATACACCATTTTATTTGTGTTACTTAATAAAACTGTTATAGTTTGAGAGGTTTCATGAGATGTAGTAATTGGTTGGTTGAATTGGTCATGAATTTACAGCCAGAACAGAAATATTTGAAGAACATTTCAAAACTGCCTTATATAAATAGCAACATATAAATATGTTTTACACTTACCACCAATATTTTATGAAACATTCCTCATTTACATCAAATTTTAACTTTCTACATCTGTTTGGGAGAAATCTCCCATAACTGTGAAATAGCACAAAATGTCCTGGAAGCTTCAAGAAAGCAATATTTTTTTTCTCCAAAGCTGTCCCAGTGTTTAGGGAACTTTTCTTTTTTAATTGTATGTTGTGAGCCAGAGAGACTTAATTACCGTTGTTATTTAAAGCCCGGTCCAAAGCTGAAAGGATGACGTGTACTGTAAACCCCTCTGCTCCACTTAGATCTAGAAATCATCAACTTCAGACCAGCTACCATCTTTAAATAGCCAGATTCCTAAATAATTCACTCAGCTTCCTGCATTTGTAACAATATGATGCTTCCTATCTTAAAAGGAGATGCTGAAAAAATCAAAGAAAATGTTGAACCCCTGGTTAGATAGGAAGGCTGTAAGCATTAGCTAGCACTTTGATCAGAACAAGTCTCCCACTGTCAGCAAACACAAACCATCTGTTGTGTGAGAATGGTTTCACATCTGCCTTAACACACAGATGTGCTAATTGAATGATGATCTTACCAGCAGGGAATGACAACAGTTGCATTGTCCTGTTTAATCTCAAGGACACAATGTGAAACAAGAGTCCAAGCGCACATTTGCATTTGTATGTTAATGGGACAAGATCAATTTGAGAGGATTTCTTAGTCATTTTTTTATTATTGGTTTCAGAAATATGAACTCAAAATCACTATTGAGGATGGGTACTTGTTCAGTGAAAAAACATTTGACCAGTTTGAGATGATCCATAGAGAACTTCAGAAGCACTTCATAGAGTCAACACTCCCAAGGTGAGTTTACCAGAGAGCAGCACATATCCCTTAAGATGAAAAAAATAAAGGATTATGCAAGTTTTTTTCCTCTGTTATCTCCCAGTTTGATGTGATAAAATTATTCTTCCTTGTGAGACTGATTGTGTTTATGACTTTTTTCAGCTTCCCTATCACTTGGTTTAAGATGTCTTTCACTCCGGCCAGGAGAATGGCTGTTCTAAATAAATACCTGAAAGAACTGTTTGAAGGACCTTGTAAAGGGGTATGGCGTACGTCACTATGAATAACATCTTCTGCTCTGTATTTAATCTTTCTGTGTGTGTTTGGACTGTGTAAATTCTGTATTATATGTTTTTGCATTGTGTGACGTCCTGCAGAACGAATTTGTATGCAGCTTGTTCCTCGATGGGCCGGCCGCTCCTGGGAAAGGTACGTAACTGTGGTCTATGAGGGACTATTGTTTTGGGTTCCACCAAAGTCAAACTGCCATGTTTAGTGTTATTTGAAAAATTTTAAAAGTCTGTTATAAGCACAAATATGTGTTTAATGTAATTTAGTGACTGTGCTGCCTGTAAATTGCCATTCAGTGTTACTTCTGATGTTGGTCAATCTTTTTGTAGAATCTGTCCCAAAGACCAAACCTCAGATCCAGCTCTACATATCCTACAAAGACTTCAAGTTATCTGTGATGGTTAAGCATCTGAGTAACATTGTGAGTAACTCAACTTAACTAAGTAACTCAGTAACTATTTTTAGCTTCCCTCCCATTCAGAGGAGCTTTCAAAATCTGTAGGGACCTCTAGGCGCAATCTTACGACATTTTTAGAAGATGTTCTCAGAGAATTTAAGTGATGTATTATTGACATTGAAATGAAAGACCAGCTGAATTTTGTTTGACGGAATGTAATTTTATATAGCTCCTACTTGTCTTTTTGACAATTAGTATTTAACCCCCGTACATCAGTGACTCAAATTCCTCAGTGCAGCCTAAGAACAGTTGTTCAAGAACAGCATGTTCTTGAAGACCAGATAACTGTTTCCCTTATCACCTGCCCTAAGAGACATTTAACACATGTGTAACTTGCAATATCTGTTTATCACCCTGCGAGTATCCTGACATCTCCATCCTAACAGCTTTTGCATTATCTTCATTAGAGGTTACCCAATGGTTCTTGCCCTGATGCTTATGTTGTGATCCGGCTTGTTCCTGAAAACGGGCGGAATTCCAAAAGGAAGACCAAGGTGGTCCGCAACAACGACAACCCAACGTTCAATGAGCTGGTATGAACAGGGGGATATATACCGTTCCAGTAAACTCACTGATGAGGGCTCCAGTTATTGTTTTAAATACTCACAATGATTTCATATGGACAGAGGGATGGGTTGGATAGTTCCTGACCAGACAGTAACAGTGAGATATAATCAGCATCTTTCTTTATTCAGTAACTACATAACTACATACAGCTATATGACGTTATACAGACCTTAATGTGACTCACAAAATCAATGTATTTGCCTGCAGCTGAATAACAGCTTTTTACAGCAGTTGCTTTATTGACATGGCATATTCTTAATGACTGTGAATCAGGTTTTGACTAACACAGAGACACATTGTTCTCCTCTGCTGTGTGGCTCATGTCTATGTGTTATGGACTATGACCTCCAGTTGTTGTCTCATTGTCAGTTGCTGATAAATGCCATATATATAGACCTGTAAACTGAACTTACCCACTGGACATGATTGTGAGGAGTGTTTGCTCTCCAGTTCCAGTACTTTCTTGTGATAGAGTGTTGTATAACCATCATATAAAGGTAAAGAGCAATGGCAATGGCAGGTGAGGAGTGATCAATTCTGGTCAAAGGGCTGCGGTCTCTGCCAATCAGATGTAAAGACATGTGACATGTGACTCAGCATGTTCACCACTCTTGTTGTATATTTTATAGGATTTATATTTTTATACAGATTTGTTTTGTTTTCAGATGTTTTTTTTAATGTTTAATCAGGCTCATACTGTCAAGCTGTAACCTTTATCTGTGAGGTCTGACAGTTAATAGTTTTCTTTTCTCTCAACCCTGCAGATTGAGTACAGCGATGTTTTTAACATTAACAGTCATGTTCTGGAGGTGACTGTTAAGAGCAAGAAGGCTTTTGTTGCTGCCACAAATGTGGTTCTGGGAGACAAGGTACTGAACCAGGAGCAGTGGTTCCCATTAGGCTACAGTGAAGTCTGAAATGGAGATGACTGCTGTTCATCTTTCCACCAGAAGATGGCACCAATCACACAACATTCCACTGTGGAAATGTCAAGTAGCGGGGGAAAAAAAAAAAGCTGAGCTTGTGCAATATGACAGACTGGACTAAGGTACATGAAATATAGAGGATTAGATTGTTACGATAATGTTTACATTTCTTTATTTGTTTTGTATAGGGTCTCTCCATTTTTACTGTACATTTTTATTGTAATGTAATTATCTATATTTATAGATATCAATACATACCTATTGGAGCATTATCCCAAATGTTTGGATTAATTACTTACAAAGGTTTGAAAAAGGGCAATACCTTGTAATTGCTCTACAAGCAAAAGAAAAACTTTGGTATTTTAGACCAGCTTTTAGTCCACTGAGTGAAATGAAATGATCGTGTGTGGTCAGCCATTGAATTGCTCGATATAATGCGCTAATCCAATTGCTCTCAATGCAGTTGCAAAAATGGATACAAATCAGGGACCAATGAGGGAAGAAGAGAGCTAAACACCTTCAGTTGCAATTGGGTTTTTTTTGGGGGGGGGGTTTGACAGTTGATGCTCCTGTCCCTGTCTTCATACCCTTACAGATAGAGTCGGGGTTGCTCACCCAAAGGGTTGTGGATAGAAAGCAGGTCCTTTGTATCCTCCATTATCCCACTGTGGCTGCTTCTCTTCTCCCTTGTTCGCCTGTAACATCCATTACTGCGATGACAAGTGGAAGAAAGTCTCCTTGTACTCTAATGCAGTTTGCCCAGCTAGCTGACTGAGCAGTGAAAATGCTCTTTGAGCTGATAAAAAAAAGAACTCAGCTATATTTCTGAAATATGTATGTACATACAGTACGTTAGGAAGCTATTTTGGAATATAAGGTATATATAGATATTATATGTATATTAGATTATATTGGGGGATAAAAAAAAAGGTTTATCTATTATGTCCATGATATATTCCTTCTATTTTCTTCTTAGTGGGTGTTTTTGGGCTGTTTATTATTTTGTTTGATTTCATTCTGATGGCAAGCCACCTTTACTTGTCTGTCTCTATTAGAAAAAAAAATAAAAACAGTGACAAAAAATTGCTTTGAGAAAAAAAAGACTTTATTAATAGAAACTTCACTTCTTGCAAATGTACCATCTTTCTCCGCTGGAGATGTCCTCAGCTTTTTCACATTTTGTGCTGGAGATGACAGTTGTCAGGTTAACAGTACCATACATAGATGAAAAGGGAAGCGGGATCCAGGCTATGTCCTTCTCGTGACAGAAGAGGAACCCAGCGATAACCTAAAAGAAAGTTCAATTTTGAAATTCGAATCGAAGGTAAAAGGGTTTTCTGAGTTTTCAAAAATATTTTGCAACTTTTTTTTTTCTGTGGTCTTTCAGGACCATTTAAAAATGGTGTGCTTTGAGCGCACCCTGATGAACCAGGCTGTGTTCTTGGCTTGCCTCCATTTGACCAGCACTTAATATGTGTGTGTGTGTCTGTGCGTGTGTGTCTGTGCGTGTGTGTCTGTGTGTGTATGCGTGCGTGTGTGTGTCTGTGAGCACGCATGTGTGTGTGTGTACGTGTGTACAGTCTCATGACGGGAGGAATCCGATTAAATGTGCTCAGGGAAGCAGTAAGGATTTTAGATTTGGAGTCTGAGCTGAAAAATAAGGAGTGATGCTTGGCTGTTTGTTTTTCTTTAAAAATTGGTTATTGTGTGTGTGTGTGGTTTTTTTTTTGGTTTTGTTTTTTTTCCCCCACCAATTAATTCTCCCGCCCATGCTCATTTCTACAAAATAGTTCAATGGAGTCACCAATTTGTTCCTCATTGTTCAAGCTAAATTTTGTGTAGTTTTCTACTGATTTTCTGATTAATGTTTTTGTCTCATGCTCTACTAAGGTACATATTTGATGAACAGTAAATACAAGACTGTCGGTGGGGATATTTTCAAATCATGACGAGTATTATTATTTTATTGTATTTTTTCTAACAAGAAAAACAAAAGTTGAGGTCAGTCTGAGTGCAAATGTAGTGAAGCCAAATTGGTAACCACGTGGAACAGTTTACACTGTGAAAGTATTATGGTTAAATCTCTCAGAGTTTCAGAGTTCTGTTAGCCTAATGGGCTGAAGGGATACCATGCTATGTAGCCAAGTCTACCAAGTCTACCATGCTATGTAGCCAGCCTCAAACCCACTGACTCAGGCCTGGGGATCAGACATCTGAAAAAGCTCACCAAACCTTCACCTGTGTATATTTGACGCTCAGGTTTTTCCACACCACTGCCCCTAAGAGCCTCGTTTCTACCACGGTCACTTTGCCAAACCTGGGCCCAGTCTGGGTCACAGCACCAGTGTAGCACCTCTGCCCTGAGTCTTCAGTCCATAACCTCAGGGTCACTGGTGGCTAGTTGTTGTGGCTTTATGTCTGGCTCTTGGCTACTGTATACTGTCAAATGTAATTGTCTTGACAGAAAACTTAACATAATGTAAGGACAGGCCTAGGGCAAAATGTTGGGTAATCAAAGCTTTGTACTACTGGAAAAATGGTTATTGTAGCCTTAGACAGTGGTGTTCCACCCGCCAAATAATGCCAGAATACATGTATACCCCCCCCCCCCCCCCCCCTTAAATTTTCTATTGGTCTGTTATCCTTTTTGTTAAATATTCCACAGTGACAACTTTCTTTTAAGATTGGAGGTATGGAGAATTGTGTTTTTTTTATGGTAAGTGCACAGTGGTTGCAGTAGAGGACTTGCATCTTATGCAAAAGTAACTCAGTTCCTCCACCTGGGATTCACACTTTGAATTCCTGTCTGTGTCATTTTGGCTGAATGTGGCCAGGGGGCTCCAGGGGAATTCAAGAGAGACTGGAATGAATCCAATGTGCAAATGTACACACCATTTTTGAATATTTGATAAACATGGCCATTTTGGCAACCAGAAATAAAGTATGTAGGCAGTGGGCCAGATTAATTTTTAGCAAAGAAAATGATTAAATCTCTTTTTATATATATATATATATATATATAAAAAGTATAGATAATTGCATTACTGCTTATTCATTCTGGCCCAGTCTTTTTTTGAAAATGAAATTCTGAATGTACCTCTCTTCATGCTGCTAAAAGGCAGTGTATACTGGCCCACAAGATCACTGGTGAGAGGTCCAGTTTGGTGCCGGACAGAGAAGCGGACCAAGGCCAGTTCCGGAACATCAATAGTGAAGTTGATGGCCGAACCCCAGCGTGGATTCAGGGCTAGAGGTGAAGATAAGAATGTAATGTTCATTTGCATTCACACTAGCCAAGTCCCATCAGTTTCAACAATTCCTGTTCCTGTAATTATTAGGATGACATTTGGGCACAGTTTCAACAGACTAAACTACATATTTGTGAAGGAAGAAAATGTTTGAAAGAATTTAAAAAAATTGGATTAAAGTATTGTAGGAAAGGACGTAAGAGGCATGATTGATATCTCCAGGGACGACAGTGAAGGTTGTAGTCGGCTATTGTCCTAACATTCTACATTACTTACCCTTTGAAATGTATATATACATATGTATGTATGCATTGTGCCGTATAATCTCTCTCTCTCTCTCTCTCTCTCTTTATATATATATATATATATATATATATATATATATATATATATATATATATATATATATATACACACATAAATGGATATATATGAAAAACTCGTCTCAGGCTCAGCTTAAAAGCGTCTTCTCTTTTCCTGAAGGACAGCTCCCTAAACCACAAAATCCAAATTCTAAAACTTTGCAGAGAGCAGCCTGTGCTGGAAAATCCTTTCAAGGTGCTGTTAGCAATTTCATTTCAAGCAATTTCAAGGCACTCTTGGATTAATGTTCAAAAGCACAACAGAGAAATTGTTTGACAAAGGATAACACAAAGATGCCTCATAAGTGTCTATATATATTTAAATGGGCAATATTCAGAGGAGAAATAGTGCAGAAGGACAGATAATTTAACCCATCTTGACTCATATCTGTTTTGTTATCCTTGTGAAGCTGCATAATTCAGCCGTCGTGTGATCTGTACAATTATGTAAAAATTTGTACACTTGTGACAAACTGTATACTGTTCAATTTGCAAGAGTGCAGGACCAATCCTCAGATCTCTGACAACCTCATTAGAATCAAAAGAGTAAGACTTTACTCAAATAGTTTTCCACATAATGCAATAATGACAGTTCTCCTGATAGAATTTCCATGAATTTCCATGCTCTCATCTCTCACAGAACATCAAGAAGCAAATCCAAAGTCTCAATTTAGTAACCACCTTTCAGTTTGAGTTTTCTCTCTCTTCAATGACTTGCCAAGAAAACGTTTTGTTTACAGTTTTCCTTGTGAGGGACTCTCGTTTTGGAAATGCTAATCTCAAGATCCTTATGAGCCATGGAGTGGATGGGGGAAATATATTGGTCAAATCCTCTAAGTGGCACAGGCAATTAGAGTCTTGAGAAATGCTTGGTGTGCAGCTGCCTGCTGTCGTAGTTGTTTCTTAAGGGAGACTGAAGGAAGTTTCTGGTAAAGACTAATGAAAGGCTCCCCGCCACCCAGTCTTAAAAGCTGAACCTCATCTCGAAAAGTGAATTACCATAGTCTGGTGATGAACGGGGAGAGAGAGAGAGAAGCGTGCCTTGATTCATTTCGGTTCAACTTTGTACAAAAGAGATGGAGTTACATGAAGAGTTTCGGTTATTTTTTTAGTTTTGAGGAAATGTTTAAATGAATCATTTAAATGTCATTGTGACACTTCCAGGTATGTTAAGAAATATGTACTGCAGTATGACAAGTGATGGCATTTTTCAAACCATTTCCATGAAAAGAGACATAAGGCTGTTTCTACTGTAAAAGAGCCAACAAACATTAATAAAATCATGAAAATTGTCAATGATCGACATCCCGCCAAATAGCCTCTCTTTGATGATAACTGATAATTCCCTTTGATAAACAAACATTCAGTGGTCCTAGCTGACCCACTTTACTGCCATTTGTCAAGAAGTATTCATACTGAAATGTTCATCTGCGCCTCTGCCCTGTGTTTGAGATACCCTGCATCTTTCTATAAGAGAGAATACACAACAGAATGCTTCACACAAAATGCAGTCCAAAAAATTCTTCTGAAGAAATATATCAGCAAATTATGACCTCAAAGCTGAGGAGCCAGATGAAGAAATGGATTGGGGTTACGGTTTAGAATTAGCACGCACAAGACCCGTTTCACACAGGAAAGAAGTGTGTATGAAGGGTTTTGTCAGAAAAATATTGTGAAACTCATTGCGAAAACAACATTCCTGGGAAGCTGATTACTGGAAGTTCTGTGCTTGTCAGCAGCAGGATTTTCACCAACAGTACATCCTCATATTCCTAAAACTGTTTTGAGGAGAGAACTCAAACTGCAGGTTTATTTAACAGTGCCATTGTCATTGCTGCAACAGGAGAGTCTGTGTCCGCCCTGGTTAATACTCACAGTTGTCTTTGACTGCATCTGTCTGCCTCCTGCAACTGTCTGACATCGCCCCATGAATCTCTACTCTCACCAAAGGGTCCAGAGATTTGCCCATTTTAGGGTCAGGCAAGTTTGACCCGCTAATCACCTGCACGTGAATGAACATAAGAGCAGTAAACTTAGAGGCCTGAGAACTGTACCCAGTAAACAACTGCTCATGTCAGTCTCACTAAAGGATTTGAAAAATCATAATAAAAGAAGAGCTAGAAAACACATAAACATGTTTTATTATGAACAGACTGAAAGGTATATTAATCATTTATATTCTTAATCTCCTCAGTTGTTTCAGGCTCTAATATTACCAGAAAGATGCTACATTACACATTCGATAGCTTTCCTCAAGTTTCAGTACTCTAATAATGTAGTGTATTTGAAGGTTTCTCTGTGGTGAAACGCTTGGGGGCACTGATAGGTAAATGACTGCAGAGAGCAGTGCAGCATGCTGCAATCAACTGTTAAACAATGTTTGTCATTCTTTACTGTCTGTCAGAACACACACACACACAGAGACAGAGAAAGAGAGAGAGGGCGAGGGAGAGGGAGACGGAGAGAGTAATTACGCAGGGTCTAGTGTCAGATGTGCTTATCTACAGTGCAGTCCATTCCAGCCAGTTTCAGGCCAAAGGCAAAGCTGCAGGCCATTAAAACACACATGCCCTGCCTTGATGGAAATGAATGATGATACAGTCCTCAGCAAATGGAGGGAGGTAAATACTAATCCAGCATAAACACTCTCCCAAAACTGGCCGGGAAGCTTCAGTGACCCCAAAACATAAGGACAACATAAACATCTCCATTACAATAGTTGCACAATAATGACTGTGTAAATTTTGTCATCCCGCCGCCAGTAAATAGGAAAATGAGGTGATGCTGTCATAAAAGTATGGAGAACCATCAGATTGTTTAGCAAAATGTTAAAAGTAATAATACATTCCCCTTTAATACCTTTTGAGGGTAATGTATAGTTTATACAACAATGTAGCAAAATTCAGCCATCTACATCCATGAGCAATCTATGTTTTATTGTCCGAATGAGAGGGGGAAGTCAAAGGTTAGGATATGACTGAAGTTTTGGGCTGGCTGTCGCTAAGAAAGTTAACATTGACATAACTGGCATAACTGGCAGTGTATACCATCCTAATGATGTTCCATCAGTAGTTCTTTGACTCCTTCCAAAATTTCAGTTGTGAAGGAAGGGACATAAAAAAGAGAGCTACATGACTGGTCATTTCAGTGCTTCTAGTATATTTTGACCTGTGTTGGGCTGCATGATTGAGGTTTTCCAAGTCTTTGTGTGAAGAGTTTATATAATCCAAACTGTGTCTGGATAGTGCCACTGCATACAGTGAACACTTGCACATGATTCTCCCCCCTGAATCCCTTGTCTGTCTCCCTGAACCAGACTCTACATTTACTGGCCTTTATTCACAGTAATACCCTGCCCCACTAACACCCTCCAGTTTCATTCCACCTTTCATTTGTCCTTGGAAAATCTCCCCAAATTATTTTCAGTCTCGTCAAATATCCTTTCCCCCATCTCTGAAAATACCAACACTCCCAGTGATGGCAAAACATAGTTTTAGAAATGTACAACTGTCATCATAAAGCCAAACCCATTTTATGGATGTTGATTATGTCTTCTAAACCTGGGACATCCTGTTGCTGTCTGTGTGGTATGTTTCAGGCCTCAGTATGTGTTGTGTCTGTTGTACAAATTCTGCTTCACATTACAGATAAAACCGAGTCCAGAGATACTTCTAACAACCAAGTTACAGTGATGAATAGCCCGGTCAGCCTGGGGAATAGCACTGTAATGTAACGTGTATGGATATATAAATCACACACACACACACACACACACACACACACACACACACACACAAAATCATTCAAGGGGAAAGTGGACAGTCAAACTCTAGCCAATGCTTAACTTCATGAGTTATTCCTCTACACCTAACTCCCCTAAACTAATGTCTTCTACAAGGTGATTTTTTCCCTTCTAACAAGAATATTTTTTTCCCCTAAACTAATGTCTTGTACAAGGTGAACACTTCATTTTTCATTCACAAGCTGTCAAGTATCACTCCATGTACTGAGTTGTCTCATGCTCTATTAGGGAAGATGTCTGTACTGAATTCATGAGAGTTGAACGCAAAGTTGTCCATTTTTACTTTACTTCTGGCATCTTATTACCTTGAATTCACAGCAAAGCTGAAGAACTGAATGACAGAAATGATTTACAAAGCAGTTTAAATGCAACTCCTGTTCAAAGGCATCTAAATTACCTTGAAGAAACATTTTGGAATAGATTTAGTCCTATTTGCAGGTTTTCCTGGCCAGCTGTGCAGTATATCAGCCACAGGCCACAGAGGTGCTATCGCATGAATTTGTCAAATCAGTGTCAGACAGATGGTATTATTTGTGATTTGTCAGGGACAGTCTAAACTCATAAAATTCATAAATCTCAAAGAAATACAGCAGACAAAGTCTCAAGTATCTCTCTCTCTCTCTCTCTCTCTTTCCTTCTTTCTGTCTCTCTCTGTCTTTCTTTCTGTCTGACTTTCTCAGGAAAGCCAATCTAATTAAAAGTGCTAACTGTATGGACAGAATGTGATACCATTAGTCTCATACTTGATAAGCACCAGCTGAAATGATCATAAGGAACGAAAACACATATATAAATGAAATGTGCACATACAGATCATTTTGCCACTATAAAATACACATTACTCACACTACCAAGTGCTTGCATGTCCATAGTATATACACACATATATACAAGCAGATATGTGTTGAGAATGTATATACATCAGATGCATTTTGTATATTTGCAGACTCTGTGATCTATGCTACACGAAATGGACGGTGTTTCACGGTACCTTTAGTAGGAGGTGAACAGGCTTCATGGAGTGTTTAAAAGCATTTGGATCAAATCCTTTCTCACCAGACCTCAGAAAATCAGGCTTCAGAATGTAGCCACAACCACCGTTGTCCTGGAAACGGCCATTATTTAAGTCCATAGGCAAACCAACAGACTGGAAGTTCAGTGCCACTGTTATTGGGAACACAAGCATCACCTTAGCACTGACCTGGACTGCCCAGCAAGATTCATATTTTTATCTACATGTGTATATATGTGTATGTTTATTTCACACTGAAACTGGAAAGCGCTCCTTACATTACGGAAGTAATCAGGAGCGCATAATGACTTTTTATATGGATATAAAAATTAAAAGTAAGGAAGTTTTAATGAGCCAACACTGCTAACTCACCCAACTGGGCACCCACATTCCAGAACTCCTGAGGGTTGTAGTTGGAGGAGAGGGTGCGTGAACCAGCAGGGTAAATTCTGGTGATAAAACTCATGTTGTGCTGTACAAACTCCACACCTACCCAGAGATATGAAACCATATCACAGAGCAGCAGAGAAACAGAGCTATACTTCTCTGTATCACACCTGACCAAGTCCATTGATGCCATTTTCAACAGTAATGAGTTAGTTCATGAACACCTCCCTGAATCCTCAATAGCATCATTCCCAGACACTTGTCAGACTCGATGATGTGACCACGATTCTCTCTTTTTCACCTCAGGGGCATAGCACATGATTTAATCGCTCCTCCCATCTTGTGCATGATGCCAAGATGCTGACATGTACTTTCCTGATTAGTTGCCTTGAGTGCTGAATGACACTGTTCACTGATTTTGCTGGGAAAAGCACTGACATATTGCGGCATTTTCACAATGCTATAGTCAGAATTTTAATAAGAAGACAGAACAGAGAGAGCACATCAAACCTTCTCCTCGGTCTTTCTGAAATCATTTTAAGATCTCAATTTTTTAAAATTGTTTGAGAGTTTTATTGTTTTCCAAATGCTTGTTCACGCCTTAGATTGGTTTAGTAGTGAGTTTGGTTTATTACATCTACCAAAAGCTGTAATAAACCAAATTCATGTGTGATTCTTATTTATCATTACTTTTTATTATTATTTTTTACTTTTTATTGTTTACAAAATTGCTTAAAACTCATTCTCCCCCTTTCTTTTACAAAATAAGAAAAACAGGATAAATGCTAACATAGATCACAAGACATGGCCAAGTTGAGCTTTTCACCTTTTTCAGACTGTGCTATCTACACAGGACTGTTATTTTGTTTGGTTTTGAAAACACTGAAAAACTTCCCATGATCCTCAACTAGACCTAATCAAGTCTCACGCACCTGATGTTTTGACCAGCTTGCGTGCCTTCTTCTCCCCTAGTGACGTGTTCTCATAAAACTGCTGACTGTCCCTGGAGACACTAAAACTAACAAACTTCACTGACTTGGTGTAAACGACCAGATCGGACAGTTCCGCTGCAACCACTGTTTTCTTTTTCTGAGAATATTTTGGAGAGAGACAGAAATCAGTAGCTTCACATGACCAATATCTATACAACTTGAAGATATGCATTTCAACTCAGTCACTAAATACAAAAACCTAAGCTTGCTTAACCTCCAGTTTTTAAAAATGACTTATTTATTACTTTTTGTGGGCTATTTACAGATACCAGTCTCTAAATCCCTAACTCACTCTCTTTCCTTTGGTGAGTAGCCTCTTTTTCTTGGAAACCTCCTCTCTTTTCTCCTGCTCTTCCTCCCCATCATCTTCATCTTCATCTTCCTCCTCCTCTTTATCTTTCTTCTCCTGGGATTCTCCCAGGGAACTGAGTTTCTTGTTTTTAATAAGGATCTTATACTGTAGGTCCTGTTGTTCAAGAAGAACAAATTCTTGGGTTCCATGTCTACTTAAGATGTACAGATTTGCTCATTAACATTTGCCATTAGTTGCTATGAATGAACATTAATTCTCGTTTAAAATGCAAAGTGCGAAATCATCTCTCCTAAATATAAAATGTACCATTTTTACAATTGCTTTGGCAAGAAAATGGATTTAGAAAATCTAGTCCCCTTATGACAGAGAGGGTGGTCTTTAATCTCCAGGATTCCATGTTAAGGTGCTTCTGTAGCCTTTTAATCCCCAATTTTCTCTTCTTCTTGGCCAACAGTAAAAAATATAATGTGAAACACATGGCTCTGAGCATATCTCTCAAACTACCAACTGTCTGCAGGCTCCAGATTTCTGCCTTGTGGCAGGTCCACAACTCATCCATTTTCTGTTTTTACGATCTTGTCCCTGAAACTAATTTGGTACGGAGGGGGAAAACACAACTTGATGGATGCAGTGCAATTGCTTTCTTGGCCAGTTAAGCATCTTGGAAAAAGTGGGTAAAGCAAAAAAAAAAAAGACCAAGAGAGTCTGACTCTGAAAGAGACAACAACAAAAAAAGAATCCCACTGCTAAACCACTAATACTAAAGGCAGTTCAGCCACTGTGATATAGCCAGTTTTCAATCGCCCCTTTCTGTGTCAGCTTATCCCAGTTTCTATAGATGAACTCCAGCATGTTAAGGGTTAAGAATCTGCGGTTAAGACTGTTGGAAAACATCAGCTCTGTAATCACCCACCACAGGGAAAATGTACAGTGTTGAAGATTAACTGCAAATAATCATACCCTTTCCACATCCGAATCTACACCGATTTACTGTATAGGAATGGCCAGCCACCAACAAATATAGACAAAATCAATTTTCACTGGAAATTATATCCTTTCAAAGCCATGGAACTACATCCCCCTTCTTCCTCCTGGTGCTTCTTTGTCCTTTAGGATTTTGTGTAACATATGATAAAAGAGAGTGCTGTACTGTGTGGCGGTATCTAGGCTAATAAACTGGGTGACTTAATTAATCCTCGTGATATACCTTTTACAACCACTTAAAGCATCGTTCCACTTCAAGATGAAAGAGATGATATTGACAGCCCTTAAGGAATTTAACCAACATGTCATTGAGGTGGAATGGTGTCAGTGCGAGGTACCACAGTTTCTTAGACACGCTACAGATTAAAACCACTAATAATAGCAAAACAAAAGGATGGCACAGAATCTGAATGTGTAGGAATAGCACAGGGATTAACTGTAAATGGACAGCTGGTTGAGTGTGTGCCTCTATACTCCTAGAATTCCTGAGCAAGCATATGCTCAATTCAATTTGGCTTTTGTGAACAAGCATGGCTCAAAAAGTGCTAAAGTATTCAAGGATAAAGTAAATGAAGAATATGCACCATTTAATTTTCATTGATCATTCAAACACTTTCACAAATTGTTCTTTCGAGTAAGGGACTAAGAGTATTTTTTATGTTCAATTTTGATTGTGAATCTGTGTCTGTGCGTGCGTGCGTGCGTGCGTGCGTGTGTGTGTGTTTACATGTGCATGCATGCATACACAAATACTTTTAACTGCACATATTGCTTGTAAAAGATGTTTTGGTAGAGCAATCAAACAGAGAACTCAAATTAAAGATTTCAGTGCAGTGAAAGCAAAGTGGGATAATTGAAGTGGAGTATGCTTGAATAAAAAGGCTGCATATGGATGCTTACATTTGGACTGGGAAGCTCTCTATGGGAGGTCAGATTCAGGCTCTCTTTCAGCAGGAAGTCTCCCAGGATGGAGGTGAGGTACTGGGCCATGACCACCTGCTGTTCACGGCTGCAGTGGTTCTCCAGAGACAAAATGATGGGATATGATGACACCTTCCAAAAGAGAAAAACATAACTGAGCAGACCTGAATGTAACAGTTATGAGATAGCATGCTATATATTTTCAGATCTTATTCTCAGTCTTATCAGATTCCTAAATCTCTACAACGAGCTGGGCAGTGTTGGTTGAGGTGAAAATGTCCTTCATTGTCATAACATGTACAGATGCAATCAGTCATGTTTGCTTTGACGGATCATATCAGAAGATATAGATAACTAAGCTTCTTTCGTACTGCACCATACTCTACTGTCTACTTCACAACACAGTCTGTACATTCTTGAGAGTGTCTACTATCCATCATTTGATTCTAATTAACATTCAGTCAACCTCTTGCCCACTGCTGTCCATGCACAGTGTGATGCAGCAGTAAAGAAATAAAGCAACAGTCTCTTGCCGTAGGGGAGGTACTGGACTCACTTAAAATGCTACGTATGATCTGAGTTTTCAAGCACAGAGCCACTAACACCCCCACAGTGTGGAGCGTAGCTTAAAGAGCTGCTATTAATCAAAATGATCACTCCATGGAGGCTGCCTGTTTACAACAGCCTGAGGCAGGAGACCCAAGGGACGTCTTGGTCTATTCAAACGGGGGTTATACCTCGAAAGCATGCTGTCGCACCGTTGCGATGACGTCTTTGAAGAGGATTTTGCTGGTCAGCGTGTAACCGTGGTAAACAATGGGTTCAGAGTCTGGACCGTCCCAGCAGTCGATTTCCAGACAACGACAACCCTGCCTCAATGCACTGAGGATGGACACACAGCAATGTTTAGGGAGGAAGAGGAGAAGGTAGGAAAGATAGAGATAGGATTCATGCATGTAGATGCAGTTAGGAAACAAGTCAGAACACACATATCATCCCTGCTTAACTCACCAGACGTTTAGCACATAAAATTGTTGTCTAAACTTATTCAACCCTCTCAATTTTCGGGTGACAGTTATTACAAATAATTACACAGTGCAGCTGAATGGAGATCCCAGCCTTTCATTGCAGTTACATCATCATTTTTTTTTTTCCTGCAGCAAATTCTACCATGTTCATTTCATTGAGCATAGCAGAACAGTTTTTAAGAGGAGAGATGAAACAAATCTCTCTTTTCTAAATCTCTGATGTGTTCCTTGCAATTGTTAGCTCTCCCACTTTTCCTATATCAAGGGGCATGGCTGAAGGGGATATTGAGAGTACTCCATTTCCTGCATCTCATTAACTAAGTAAGGAAACGTTAGCCAGGAATACTGTGAGGGGCTGTATATTACAGGCAGAGGTGACCTCAGGGTGCACTCTGAGAGGCCATAAATACTGCAGTTTTGCTACTCTCAGCCCATTCTCACACTCCCATTGTTCTCCCTTACAGGAGCACACATCAGTGGAGAATCCACCAGAATTTGACTGTCATCTATGAACAGTAATGATCTAAAACTGTCTGTATTTCTCATATGCCCTAGACTTCTTCTTTTTTTGTTTCCAAATTAATGTGTGCTTGCATTGCTAATAGAATACGACAATACCATCAGCATTTTTACTGAGAACAGCATATTTGTTAAAATATGTTAAACATTCATTTTTGGTGCCTGATATTTGGCTCCTTCAACAGCCTATCTGCCTACTCTAGTTCTGCATTTAGATAGTGAATATATCTGTAGTACATTACCTATTACCATTAAACACGGGATACCGTTTTAAATATGTTGCCTAAGTAAGTACTAAAATGACTATAATGTCTTAAACTATATAAGAAAAAAATAATAATAAAACCCTAAAGATATGTGAATGAGTGTATCTTAGTACCTGACATAAGCTTGCAGGTGACTCCTCCCCACGAGCTGGTCAGCGGTGAGGTATGTGTTGTGTGAGGAGGAGATGAGGTAGTGGCTTAGAGGATGGCTCATGTCCTGATAGACACTCGTATGTTTCTGGTCAAATACACAGCAGTCCTTAGACTCCATGTACCGAAAGAAACCCTCAAACGTCATGACCCTTTTTACTTTAGCTGCCAAGAGAGGGCAGGAAATATCAACATACATGCAAAATTCTAGCAATTTGATGTGGATTTATTATTCACTGTAAAACAGGCAATACAGGCAATCATGAAATTTCATCACACTCGTGGATGCGCTACAGTTTGAGGAAATGTCCTAAAAATTAAAAACAAACAAACGAACAATAAAAAAAAACTGTTCTATTGGTTTGCGTTATTTGTATTATGGAATATTCTGAATAGCACTGTAGCTTGCAATTTGCAGCTTTCTGCGAAGGTACGGTTCTTCATTTTGTTAAATTTGCTATAATTTGCTTTCAGAGAAAAGCAGTTTATTTTCTAGAGCCTCTTTTGCCTCTGCCTGAATTTTAAGCAACTCTGAATACTTGTGAGCGTAATTACAGCAATTTCATTCCTGCAAATTTTGATACTGTAAGAGCAGGCTAATTACACTTTATGCTAACCACTTGCATTCATCCAGCTGTGGTGTTTTTTTTTTCCTCGGTTGCTTATTGGTGCATCGCTACTAATGTTCTTGGATACATCACTAGGAATTTAATGCCATTGTAGATTCTTTAAACATGCATGACCCATAATTAAGAAAGCATATACAAAATATGAAAATGAACTGTGCATAACGACACAATGTGTAACGTGTGTCTTGCGTTCTGACAGCTAGACTGGTGACAGAAGAAGCAAAGCGTTTGTTAACCTGGCATCTCAAGTTTACGGAAAATGTATTGGACCCTAAGATGTAAAGATTTGTAATATGCTAAAATTTACAGTAATTAACAAGGTGTTCTGCCAGTGAATGACTTTGATTTTTACAGTACATTTGTATAGTGTACAGTACAGCACTGGTAATGAAAAACAAGTACTGTAAAAGTTACAGTAAATGGCTGGCTGTCATATCACATTTACAGTTCTGTAAATTACCCTTATAGTTACATTCTGTGACTTGTTTGCCTTGAGGGAACTGGCGGCTGGTCTATGAATATCTATGTCTCTGTTTATTACCACTAAACGAATCACTGAAAATGGCCTGTAGTCCTAAAGGTGCTATGTTACCTTTCAGTTGTATTCTGACTGTTTTAAATTTTCACGCTCAGCAATAGATAGATAGATATAGATTGATAGATAGATGGACACTTAATAAATGGACAATAAAAAAAAAAGCTTGACTCTCCTGATAGAGGTTTCATTTCAAAGTATGATCTTGCTTCCTCAGGCCTCACCTCTCTTGTCGATCTCATATCTGTCAATCATATTCTCCACTGTCTCATGATTGGCCGTGGTCTCCATCTGTTCCTTACAAAGGAACTGGAGCAAAAAGTGAGCAGGCAGGTGCTTATGGCCTCGAGCATAGCACTGGAATATGTGCTGGATGTCTGTCCTTCTGGAGGCAGGGGTCTTGCTCTTGTTCATTTTCTCTCAAACACCCTGTGATCCTGGCCCCCCCCCAAGGCCCTGGAAGATGATAGGTTTTCCTCATCACGGTATTTTCTGCCTCATGATATGAAATTGCAGTAGGAATAGATGTGCCCTGAGCTGAGTTTGATATGGGATTAAGGTTAAAATATGAATGAGAGTTAAAGTCAGGTGTAGTGGTGGGGTTTTTATCATGTTGCCCTCAACAATGAGCCTGATTACGTGCATAATGGCACAGTGGTCATGGCACTGATCGAATAAGTGTGTGTGTGTGTGTGTGTGTGTGTGTGTGTGTTTATTCATTTCTACAAGTGATGTTGTTGTCACAAAGGGGCTCCATTCATCCATATAGAGAACACAACTCAAAAACAGATACTTTCTGTAGCTAGTCAGATTTAGTTAATCTCTTTATCTTAATCCTCTCACCTGAGTGCTCAACTCAGAAGTGAGCTGTTACTATTATTTAGGGTAATCTAATGCTGGACAAATCTGATCCTTACTATGTCTTTTAGTGGCTCCTCTTGTTGAGTTCTATTTACTGATAGAAAAGGCTTTTTTTGTAAAATACAATACATATGGATGCACCCTGTGTACCAATGACATGCAGAACTATGGCACAGCTTCAGGGTCTGCAGTAGTAAACAGCTTGGTTAAAGACAGACTCAGGTGCTTCAGATGAATGTAGAAGAGACAGAAGCCCCATTAGCTTGAGGTTGAAAGACAGTAAACCACAGCGAATGTTGGGTCGTACCCAGTTCTTTGTTCAGTTTGAGTGTGTATGTTAGCTAACTTCAGCCACTTTGTCTTATGATAATACTTGTTGTTGTTGTGTCTCCATGCGTATGGGTCTGTCTTCTATTTTTCCTGCAGCTGCAGGTGTCTGTATGTATTCTTCACATGTCTAGGCTGAGACCATGGAAATGTCTAATTGGCCAATTGTGCCGACTTCACAAGTAGGCTCCCTGTACTGTGTATAGAGTTGTTGCAGGGTTTTTTGGGGGTTTTTTTTGTCTCCGTTCACACCTTCTTTCCTCCTTTCACACATGGTGCATCAAAGGGCCACCAGGGTACATACTCACAGGATGGAGTCCTGTGTGTCCTTCTATCTTTCTATTTCTGATTTTCTGAGAAGTTTAAAACCTCATGGAGAACAGTCTTTCTGCCTTTTTCCTGCACATCCAGTAAAAACTATGCTCACAAAAGTTTCATCTGTTTCAGCAATGGGAAAGTAATCCTTATTCATTTCCATGGCTGTATTCCAACAATGTTATTTGAACTATTTAGTTGTTTTAAGCATAAGATGTAATCAAGTGCAAAATCTATCATTATCTTCATCCATTTTCAGTAAGCTCTGGTGTATATGGAAATCAATAATATTTCTTGGCAAACTACATATTTTCAGTTGTACTGGAATACTGTAAACGAATTAATGTTAGCATTCAATGTCTTGAGACGCTTGCAGAGCACTAAAACAGTTTCTGTGCAATTTACAGTCTTTTCCTGGCAGTAGTCAGCCATTTGCCATAAAAGTCACAGCCATTTTACTGTGAAAGTTATAAAATTCATCTGCAGTTTGGGCACTCTATCAGAAGAGCTGGTAAAGAAAATCACAATCTATACACTTGTACAGAGATTTTGCTCTGTGTTGTAAAAAGCTTACCTTCAATAGTGATCTCCAGACAGAACACTCATCTGATGTACAGATAGAAAATTCACTGAAAAAGAATGCACTGATGATGTCATAAGAGCCAACTACTTTAGAATTTAGAACAAGTTATTGTAAGTGAATGATGTTACATCTCTCATGGTGATACATTCTCAAATGTACCTTGAAAAACCACTCTCAGCCCTTGTTTGAGTATATCTAGGACTTTGCCATGGCTAGTGATGTTCCTGCACGCTTATGAAATAAAGAGACACCCTCTATTGTGCAATCCTCGAGAAAAATGTTTGGAAGGTTTCTAAATCTACAAATCTATCTGACTTTGCATATTCAGAGTCTTCCTGGCGTGAGAGAGAGGTTGTTTGAAGCAATATATGGGGCATTCATTTTCCTAGCTTCACTGCATGTCTGAAAAACAGTCTTACATTACAGTTTCCCCAGCAGAGCATCATCTTCACAGAGGTGTTTGATACTGTTCTGGAGAACAGGGATTAGTAACTAGGTTGTAAGCGAGTGATTAAACGGGGAAAGAAGATGTTCATAAGGAGAGGTTTGTAGATTTTTTGCAGGACACAGGAATTGAATTGAATTGAACAGAATTGAAAGCACACACCATGTTTCTTGTATTTTTATGCTCATTCTTGTGTCTTTTAATGCCTTCACTTGGACAATGTCTATATCAGAATGAATCAGGCAAAATAAATGACAGTGCTGACATTTGAAGACAACAAAACCAGGACCAGGCCTGAAATTTTAGAAAATGTCTCCATAGACAACTAGTGATGAGAGAAATTTTAAAATAACATTTTAGTTGCTAGCAAAATAGCAAAGTAAATAAAGGGAATAGCATCTGAAAAGAAACACTAGCATGGACCAGAACAGTCAGTCTGAACCTACACAGAGAGGACTATATGTACTGACAAACAAACAGAGATGACACTCTCACAGCTTGTGTTCTTTCTGACTTATTTATTCAGCCCAGTCCTGACTCTCACTCAGTTCATTCTTTTCTCTGACTCTTTGATTTTGCTGCAACCTCAGAATTTGGCCAGTACTGTATTCATCACTGCCTTGTCACAGCACGTCTTCATGAATCCTGTATGATTCTGTCAAAGGATTTTCTGTAAAATGGTTTGTATACCTCTCCCGATTGTGCTTTCATCCTTTGGAGCACTGGTGTGTTTCTGGTTGAACTGGTGGGTGATGAGAAGCATTGGTGCACATCACAGCTCATCACCTTGGACTGTCCAGCAGGGCTGTGCTTCCTGCTGACTAGCTCTTCCTCAGTCCAGGGAGAGAACACTGTGTCTGCTGTGGACAGGTTTGACGAAATCATTCCCTTCAAAGGTAGAGAAAGGGGTCAGGACAAGCCACTGCAGAATCCTTTTTCATTTTGTCCGGCACAGTTTGGTTTCCAGGCCTCAGTTGGCTAGGCTGGCATTTAGAGCTAATGTTTATCTTTTATGTCTTTTTATGTGGAAATCTTTTGACATGTCATGGGTATATCCAGTGTGTGTTTAATATTTGTCAATTTGTTTTAACAGTGTAAATAAATAACAATGGAACAAGTGGAATGGAGTAAATGATCTCCATTGATTGCAATAGCACAGATGGCTTTATAAGAGTATTTGAATGAAACTGTCATCAACTGATTCCTTGCTGCATTTCCACAGTATATGCTCCAGCCTTACTCACTGAATTTTGGTAGCAGCATATGTTGCACGTCTACGTCTACTGTCACGGATAGACCGAGAAGCTACAAACACAGAGGCTGAACTTTTCATCTCCTTTGACACGGCATCTTGATAATGATGCAATCAGCATAATTGGCCTGTAAGATCTATCACTTGCTGCTGTCTGTCTCTCCTCTTTTTCCCTCCCCCTTTTCTCATAGCTCAGATTTGCCAGCACCCAACTGGGAGACATAGCACACTGTTCATTATGGGCAGTTATTCTGTGGGCATTATGGACAGTTATTACTGGTTTCTTAAACAATGTTTTAAATGCATCAGCTTCTATGCAGATGCACTGAAGCAGCGCTGACACCAAGAATATAATGAGGACACATGTTCTGCAAGGGCATCCTGACACTTAAAGCATTGCTTCTGATAGTGTTGAAAGGTGCTGTTGCTGTTTCCTTGACATCACCTTTTGATTTTGAGCCGTGCAAGTCTATTTCTGACCTCTCAGCGGTACAACTCGTTTTTTTGCTTTTGGAAACGAAAGCAATACGCATGTCTGCTTCATTCCAGTTCCATCCATATGCCCTCAACAGGAAATTTGTGCTGTAGTTCCTATGATTTATGGAGCGCTCAAAACCAGCGCACTGTAATCAATTGCCTTCCTTGCTCAGCAACTGCTAAACTGAGTGTGACATCTAATCAGCAGATTCTCTAGTACTCACATCTCAATTCAGCACTAGTTACTGCAACTCTCATGCTCTGTGTTCAGTGAGGATCAAAAAAAAAAAAAAAAGCAAGAAAGAAAATGGCATGCCCTCTTTCCCTCATTCTTCAATTTGACTCTCTACTAACCAACCCTCCGTGTCTGCCCCTACACTGTAAGCTGAATTCAGCCGAGTTGGCTGTCTGGAGTGATGAGTCGCCTCCGCGGCCGATTCGTCTGGGGATGCATCCTCCATTATCCAAGCTAATATTCAGGCTCATTAGCCTTAAATGTGTACTAGCTCGAGAAGCCATGAAAGCCAGTGCACTTAATAGACGGGAAGGGCGTCTCTTTGATGGCCTTGATTGAATGGTCACAGCAACATCAGCCCTGTGTCCCCTTTTCCCTTTTCCCCTGAGGTAATACTTTGTCATCTCCGACCAGGTCACTGCTTTTTAAACTGCGCAAAGTGATGAAGGCCTTGGAGTCAGCCACGTCGTGTGACCAAATCCCCACCGGCTATGTGCACAACAAATAGGAGTGGACAAGACACAAACCCCTCAAGGTCTTCAAGTCTGTTCTCATGCATCTCATGCATTTCTTTTCTTCCTTTTACCCTCACTCACTCACTCCATCACTCACCACCAAGTAGTAGAGCAATCATGCATTCTTCATTCTTTTCTCTTCTATCATTTTCTTCTCTCACTGTTTACACTTTTCCACCAAAACCCATAAAAAAAACCCCACACATCACACCAAATATATTAGTATTCACCATGTGTACGCGGCTAGCCGTGGTTAGAATAATGAATGCGTTGCACTGTTGATGGGCCGTTAAAGTAGGACTTCTATCAGACAGAGAGAAAAGGTCTTGCAGGCTCTGTTTAAATTAGTCTGGTTGATGCATTGGCTCAGCACTATCTTGTGCTGGACTTGGGTGAGGTGCTGACAAGCATAGCTAGATGACTGTTGATCTGAAATCATGTAGGGAGGGCTACAGGGAGGGTGGTGCAAGGTTGTACGAGCCACACGCCTGCCTGGTACAGTAAACACAGTTCAAGTTGAACACATTTCACAACTGAATTTCCACACCAAATAGTGAAAAACAAACAAAAAACAACACAACGCCATTCCAATTCAAAGCGTAATCAATTCTATGGTTCTGTTTGTTTTTTAAGTAAACAAAGGCTAGGTTGAAAAAGTCAAGATATCATTGATACTCAGAAACCTTAAAGGTGAGTCAGTGTGGGTGACTAGTACTATTGGATATGTCAGTGTTCTGTTGTCTGAAAAACAAATACATATAGCAGGTAAACAATAAGCCTTACAAAGTTAGAAACAACTGCAAAAGTTGACACAGAGAGCTTCTACAAGAAAGTTTGAAAACCCAGAAGAAATTGATTGGCATCCACACTGCTGTTCCCTCGGTACATTGTGACTGCTTAATGAAAAATGTGTTTTCGTGTCACATCATATGATTCAAACATACCAATGTACTGTCAGCAACAAGAGAGTGAGCTAACAGAGGAGATATGTTCTGATATTTGTTTTTCCCTTAAAAGAATGCTGACTTTGATCATGCACTCCCAAAACAATGCATAATAAATGAATACCCACTGGAGAATGTCCAAGTTGCAGACATCATTTTTTCACAAATCAGTATTACTATGTTTATACTGTAACAAAACAAAATAAGGAAAATCAACACCCAGTGTGTCTGTTGTAAAATATCAATTCCCAATTTGGAAAAAAAAAAATGTATTTCTTTGATCCAAAAACATTCAACAGCACAAAGGAATGTTTTTATCATGAAATTTCGCAGTATGCATCCATCTATCAATCAAGTTGTGTGAATTTGGTGATACTGAGTGAAGTAACAATGTAACTTCTAAAAATAAATTTAGCTAAAAGTATACAGGCACTGCTCTTTTGATTTGCTCAGATCGTGAACAAAATATGAATCTTTGACATGTGATATGATTAGAAAGCAGCAGCTTTCTGTCAGGTCCAAATATGATAGTTGCAGTTGGCATTGTCTCAACATATGTAACCACAACGGTGAAACATTTTTTTTGCAGCTGTTAGTCCAATGTCGTGTTGAGTTTCATGACAGGTGAACAGTCAGAGATCTGAGAGCCTAGTTTTGGTCTATGTGGATTAAATATCTGTCTGGTTTCACTGAGCATGCTTTTCACAGGCACCACAATCAGGCTGAGGTGTGTTGTGGCTGATGGAAACTTCCCTCACTTCAGTGACCTCTTTGTGATTGGTTCATAATAATTGAACAAAAAATGAGTAAAGCACAACTATAGTAATAATTTGTTTAAGTGTTATCTATCTATCTATCTATCTATCTATCTATCTATCTATCTATCTATCTATCTATCTATCTATCTATCTATCTATCTATCTACACACACAATGTATATCTTCTCTATTTTGTTTATTTCACACCTGTTGCATTTTGGGTTCACAGATACCACCTGGAATACAGAAACGTAGGGGCAACCAAAAGAAAACAGATACTGTCAGGGCAAGATCAGAGATGAGCTCATGCCACTCCTTAAGGGGGATCCTATACGTTTTGTTCTTTAAAGACGTTCTCAGAGTGCACTGTGAGCTGTGGCTCATGTTGTATCACGTCTGTCTCCTGGACAACGGTTGGAAATGGTATGTCACCCACATACCTATGTCTTTGGATCTTGCACCAGCTAACAGTGGCTCTGGTAATGTATTGCAGAGTGTCAATCCTCAATAAGAAAAAGAAAAAAAGTCTCTTTAAGTTGTCGAGCAACTGCATGTTCTACTTACTGTGATTCATATACTGTATGTATGCTGTAATGTCTTGCCACATCTTTAACTGTAGGCATGTTGTCTCAGAGAGTCAAACACCATAACTACCCTGAGGAAACAGGCAGTAAATATGGACTCTCATCTGATCTCTTCAATGATATAAGTCAACTCAGAATCTGTTTGTGAAAAAATGACAGCACATAAATAAATTCCAAAAGTGGAGTCTGTGAGAACTTCTACCATCTGATCTGATGAAACACTGTCATGAAGGTCCATTTCCAGAGACTGATTAAGTCATAAGACTAATGTTGCCACACTTATGATAAATGTGAGAATATGGAGCTGCAGTGATTACAAAGGCAGTAATGTATTATGTAATCCTGTCCTTTAATTGCTGGAATTAAAGAAATACTTCACTTAATCCAATACTGATGATAAGTAGAATTATATCACCAAGATATAACTGATCAGTAGAGTTATATCAGCAACTGCTGCTTTACCTTTGGCTCAATAATAAATTCTTCCTTTGTTAGTGCTGAGGTTGAGCTTGTAGGGACCCTGTCTGCTGATTATGAATTATGACAATGTTGACATAAGATTCATGAGAAACATTTAAAAAGGAGGAGAAAATCTTCTCTCTGTCATGGGAAACCTTTGACTTCTCTCTCTCTCTCTCTCTCTCTCTAATTCACTTTTAATTAGCATTTCCCAGAAACCAGCTCAACTGAAACATAAAAGCTATTTTCCTCTAATACTCTAACATCAACCATGCTGTTCTGAAAAATGATTCACATAAATTTCACTTCAAGGAGATAAATCTTAAATAATTATACATCATGTAATACAACAAACAGATATATCTAAAAACATCTAAAGCAGTGCAACAGTAATTACTGTCAGTGTTTACACACCATATTTATTGTAATCAGTGCAGCAGAGAATTTCGTGTCCATAATTTCTACCCACTGCTGAATGAATTTACTCATTGTTCAATGCCTCTAAACTGGCCCTTCACTGTACTTGTTCACATGCATCTTCGTGGCAAAAGCTTGGAAATAAATAGAGTCATCATCAGCTACCAGAGCATATTCCACCTAATGATAGTGTCACCGCAACGATCCCTGTCACTGACGTTTCCACAGCTGCTGAGCCCAGCAATGTTCCTGATTACCCCCTCACTGATCAATAAAAGACTCACTCAGATAATTAAAGATCCGCCTGAGAGAGATGGGCTCCCTTTTAAAGCGCTCGGAGGTTTCTCGTTAGCGTCATTTCATGATGTGAGTGAGGTGGTTTATTAAATGTCATGTCCACTCGGTAAATAAAATGGACGTTAGTTTCACTCCATAAATTTCTTAATTGTCAGTCCTGCGCATGGATTAGTAAATCTGATGTCAGTGATCCAGAATAATTAACGAGTTCATTGTGGTGCAATGCGTGAAATAATTGTATATTAGATAATAACTGTTTGGCAGAGAGCTGATCTAAATGGTTTGTTAAAAATTAAAGGTTAAGAAACTGATTTGTGGTTTCAGTATTTACCTTAAATCAAAGCTTCTTCACACCTTTCCGTTAGCAAAAGGAAATTCAGTTACAGGACCAGCAATTACTTGTAAGTAATGATTACTAAATTCCTTGACAAATAATAGCTTATACTTTTATCTGAGGTGAAATTTTTAGACACCATGAAGTGTCAGTAACAAAGGCTACACTCTACGAAATTTGACTGTAAAATTACAATTTGCTGGCAGCAATTTCATCAGTAACTTTCTTTTTATTTGCAATATTTTCACTGTATGATAAAATAACAGAATTGTAATACTTAACTGTGTTTGTAAACACAGCTGATTAGTGGATTTTCTTTCAGTTTTTTTTTTTTTTTTTTTTTATCAGCACCCTGTAATTTTTAAAATACAGTTCAAAGCTGTAGAAATCGTAGAAATGTAACATTTCAGTACTGCACCATAATGCAAAGCTTCCACTGATGACCTTACTTCTTTATTTAGTTTTTGGCTTTTTATCCTTCATTTTGTCCAGGCCAAATCCCTCATATTACAATCTCCTGTAGCTGGCGTAATCTTGACAATAAAGGGGAAGGTTGTAGATTACCACGTCTCCTGTGGCACATGTGGAATCATCAACAACTTTTTTTTTTAACCAGAGGAAGACTTTTCCAGGGAGCCATAATGCATGCATAGTGCCACACTATGTTGTCTAGAACTTTCCATGAATAATCTAGCAGAAGCGCTGCTACCAAGATAGAAACCCAGGTCTGTACAGTAGTGGGCCAGCATCTTTTCCACTGTGCCACTGTATCCCTTTCAGTGCCTCCACTGTTGGTTACACTCCTGGATTGCTTTGATATGCTTTGTAAATAACAGCTAATTATTGTTTAAAAAAAGATATTTTAATTACTTTGACAATGAATTTACAGTAGATTACTGTAAGAATTTCACTGTAAATTTACATCAGTTTTTTATCGTCCACTATGAATCCAAGTCGACACAATCAGTAGCATTTTAGGAAGAAACAGACGGCGTACAAGCCCCTGTCCCCTTAGCTTAGCATGACAACATCAGTAGTTGTTAAGAAAGACTGATAGCAAGCGGATTACACTTGGGTGTCTCTACTTGTGGGTTCATGAGTGTGTGGTCTGGAAAAATCACAAAGACTACTTAATGTGATGTTCTTCCTGGACTTTCATTCCTCTTAATAACTCACTCCTGATTCATGTTGAAGCCCAAAGCACTTCTGCAAAAGAGGGCTTAATGTTTAATGGAGGCAAATTCTTCCCCTCTCGAAGAGTGTATTTTAAAAGGCTCATATCATGGGCCTGGACCAGGGTAAAGAAAATCCATAAATTTAATTTTCAGAATCTCTCAATCCAACTCAGCTTTTTATAAAAGTGACAGGAGAACAGGCCTTCCAATGTCAAAATGTGAAGAAGAGCGAACACTCTGTCAAGATGACTTAGTGTATAATAAACTGTCTTTACCATTAAGTTGACTTTTGTTTAGTGACCCACAGCTGGAATCCTTCCCAGGGGGTTGAGAAACTCAAATGGAAACCCCAGTTTATATGTCATGGGTTTGTGATTACAATGGGAAAACAATTACTCAGCTTCCAACTCAACACTCCAGAAGCATGAACTCCAAAAGGCCTCATGTGTATTGCAACAGTCCAGGCTTAGTTTCTGTCTTCTTATGGAACATTTTCGACGAACAATTCCTTTCTTTTTTTGCTTTCTTTCTTTTTTTTCATTCTATAAGCAGCACTTTAATGGGACACAAGGTTAGAGTGTGTGCTGTAGTGGGAGAAAGGGAATCATATATGATAAGAAAGACCTGTCTATGAACATGTCCACTCATTATGACTTTACAGTTGGTTTTTTTTATACGTTTTTACGAGAGTTTATTTATTTTGCCTGTTTGCTGAGCGGAGTTACTGCTGTGGCCATGAGGAGCTGAGCAGGCAGACTCTGATTAATCGGCTGCTCACAGGACAAACAGAGAGGAGAGGAAAGAGCGATAGACGGTGTTTATCTGTGCAACTGATTGGTATGCCAGCAAAAACAGATTTGTTGTGAAATACGCATCATGGGGGGAGAGTTTACTCTAGAAATTTAACCTGGAGAAATCTGAACAGATTTATTAAGGGAGCAGCATGCTCTTGTTACTGAAAAAGATGTGCGTCCCAGTGATGGTGTGAGTGTGTGTGTGTGTGTGTGTGTGTGTGTGTGTGTGTGCGCACCCAGGGCAGGATGCTAAACCAATGACAGTATTCCCTCTGAACAGTTACTCAATGTAATTCTGATAGGAAAAAGTGTAACCAGTGTTCTCACTCTGCATAGAACAATGTGTCACATTTGTTCCAACAGGCAGCAGTTCAACATGCTATTTTACATAGAGCAATCACATATAGTCATGTGTAATAATCAATTCTATGTTAATATGTTGCATATGTTTAACGTTGAACAGGTCGCTTTCACAGGAGGAGCAGCCTTGTACTGCAGCCGTACAGAATCAAACAACAGCTATAATAATGAATGCAGAGCATGTGTTAGCCAGGGATAAAGTCTCTGCTCCAACACACAGAAACACTGACACTGCGCAGATTATAAAAGAATTCTTTTTTTTCCCCCAATCCACTGTCTTCTCTATGATAATAACTGTCATTATAAAGTCAAGATTATTATTTTTCCCATCACCATAATGCACAGGCTGACATGATGTTTAAAAATAATTGAGTTTGTTTCATTCCCACTCTTAATAACCACTGAGAAAAAAAACAAAAACTTTGACAGCCATGCTACTTTCTGAATTCATCAGCGTTGTGTTCAACACATCTGCATGTAAACAATTCTCCATCTTAAGGAAAGGTAAACAAACAGAGTTTACACTCATACATATTACATAAAATCTGTAGAATCTCGATGCAATAAATTTATTGTAGTTATAAATAATTTAGTAATTTTTGCATGCTGTGCTTTTGCTTCAGTTATTGCTTATTGAAAAAAGAAAGAAAAAGTAATTGCTTCACTGAAATCTGATAATCGCATTGAGTTGATCACTGTTAAATGGATTTGATACTGAGGGGGGTGGGTCACGTCTGAGGTTATTCAAGGTGGCTGACTGAAGTTCTGAAATGACAGTTCTCCTCTATTTCACCAGCTACTTCATTGACTTCAAGTGGAATTTGAAATGTCTTAACCGAGAACTGAGAGATTTGGGTCACATTCTAATGCACTGCAGCAGCCTCATAGAGCACAACTGACATTTCATTTCCTTGCTAGCCCTCCAGGTCTGTGAAGATGGACTCATAGGAATTAGGGGCAGAAACACCCATCAGTTTAATAGGAAAAATGAATGAAAGTAAATACTTACAAGTCCTTTCATAGACAGAATACGATGCAAATGTGCAACGTACAGGAGTATGCATATGTGGACATGAGCGTTGCACGAGTACATAATTTTACAACTCCAGTACTCATTTCCCGAAAAACTCGAGTACTCGACTACTCGGTGCGGGTGGTGGGGGGTGCTGCTGCAACTATGCAACTATGACTATGCAACTATGATGCGGTTTGTCTCAGCGCACATGGCAAAGCATAAAATTAACGATATGATAAGAAGTTAACACTTGGTCTTACCTTTCGCAATGGTGAAGTATGAATGATACCGACAATATTTTAATGTAATTGTTACCAACATTCTGCAGTCGCCAGAAAGCTCAGTCAACAAAGTATGTTGTGCACACTGTAGTGGTTTAAACCCGGGTAAATTTGAAAACGCATAATTATTTCTCCGTTAAATGTTCTTATTGTGTTTAGATATAGCGGCTGTTTTTTGCCTGGTCATCATTAGTAAGCCTAACCGAGTTAAACATTTAATTAGTCATCTATCTTTTAACAACATTAATTTGTTTAGCCGCGTTAGTAGCCTATTCTATTATATGACAGACTCGATGTTAGAGCCTTGAGAAATGCGTCCACAACTCACAAATTTTGCACGTTTATTTCATCACAGTGACAGTTGGGAAAGAAAATTTGCACAGTGAAATACAACAATAAAGCAAACAAACAATTGATTCACTCTTTGTCGCCATCGTTCCTCTTGTTTACCAGGGGCTCTAACTGAAAACTGAGTGCGCGTGAGATCTATCACGCGATTAGCGAGTACTCAACGATAATGTAGAAACTCGAGAATTGATGTAACTGCTCGAGTACTCGAATACTCGAGTACCCTGTGCAACCCCTAATACAAAGTACTGTATCTGTAGTCAGAGTCCCTTGGTTATATATTAGAGGCAAAGATCAAAAAGATATATTTTTTGGAAGGACAAGAGATACAGAGACCTGCAAAAATGCACAGACACTGTCAGATGTATAGCAAAAATAACAAAATTAATCTACTGGAAAGCATAAATATTTTTCAGGAGGTATTTTGCCGAGATGAGGGGTCTTCTCCTGTCCTAGTATAAAATCTGATCTAACCTGATTCATGAACTGCTTGAGATGCAGGTGTAGGATATGTAGCTTTTGTATTATGAATAAGACAAATGGGAATTCACTTAGGGTGTGGTAATACTGAAACTCCTGAATAGTATATTATATCAAAAAAGTTTTTTTTTATTTTTATTTTCTTGTTCTTCCCTTATAAATGATTATATGACGTGCAACACATTCTAAGGTCTCAGACAGTTGCCAACTTTATTCAGATGTCAAAACAAAAGGAATGTGACATTTCTTGCTGTGCTGTATGTGGGTCATTACAAGAAAATATTATTTGCTCATTTCACTTGAAATTCTTACACAAACAATTTGTATTGAATGAATCAAGAAAATGTTTTTGCTGAGCTCAACTTCAGCTTTTTCTACAGAGTAAAGAAAATGAAATATCCTGAAAGAGTACCAGTCTGCAAAAATCAATTTAAAAAAATCACTTTAACACCAGCACTGCACTGACTGTTTTGAAACTAACTCTTCTAAAATGACCCTTGTCCTGGGCAGACTTGATGTTTCAAACTTTACATATGAAAGTATGATGGACTAGAACAGTGTTCAGATGTGGTTATACAGATCTAGTGTTTTTGCTTCAGTCTCCAACTGGTGACATACAAATAATAAATTGTTCCCCTAAAACATAAAGAAATTGGAAAACAGATGAATATTTCATTTCTATGACTAGATTTGATAAATGTTGTCACATATGATACAATTGTTGACTGTTTCTGGGCCAAAAAAGTGGCTGCTGATAGCCAGATGAAAAATTCCTTACCCAGCAGCTAGCAGAATTATTATCAAGTACTTCTCAAGACTTCAAGACTGCTCTGAAGGCTTGAGAACATCAGACTTGAAATGTTTCAAAACTTTTTTGTGACCTCTCCAAAATATACAAACAGATTTGTCAAACACCATTTTGAACTTCCAAAAAAAAAAAGGATACATCAAGCTGTGAACCAGTTCGCAGAAAACAGAGGGTTTTAAGATGACTTCAGGACGTCATATCTGTGGCCAAAAAAAAAAAAAGCTACCCTCCCTGGTTTTTCCTGAGCTGACAGAAAGCCAATAACACGGGTGTTAAGGCTTCTCTCTGGAGGTGGTTGTCTGCTCAGGACAATGAAGGCTTGCTGCTGAGGGCAGGGGAAAGCTGAATGATTTGTTAATAATGAAGATTTGCGCAGAGGATCCTGGAGTCTCAGTTGAGTTGCTTCTCGGCAGTCAGCTTGCCCCTCAGATCTGACCGTAGCCTCTTTCTCTGAGGGCTCATCACTCTTTATTTCAATGTTGCTGATGAAAATGTTCACTGACAGTAGCATTTTGATTTTTTTACTTTTTTTTGTGTGTGCTTGAGGATAATAAACTGTCATAATATAAAATGGCTCTTTGTGTTTAATTACAGTACAGTGGCATTGCCAAATGCTTGATAAAGTCCCTAAAAATCCCCTTGTGGAGATCACTATGTGTGGCTTTCCAGTCCAGTTCAAACAGCTTCATCAGAGGCAGAGGCTGCATTTCTCAGGACAGCCATTAAACCTCAGGACTGGAACTTGAGGTTGACCCTGTCTGTGGGGGTCTTCAGCTATCTCTGGCCAGCTGCCCTGAAGAAGAGTTCTGGCATGAGTTTCATGTACTTCCCATTTTCACATGACCCCAGAGTAAGAGGACACTAAAAGAGACCAAAATTGAGAGAGACAAGACATTTTCCCATTCTTTTAGACTCAGTGGTTCTCATAGAAATGCCTATACATGCCAACTTATATGTATCTTGGGTCTGTCATAATAAGACCCGATGATAACTGCTACATTACAAAACCTTAAAATAGGTGGAAGAACATTTTAATATGTGGAAGACATGGCAATAAATGAAAGCAAAGTATTTCTTGTTTTGTCTTAAGAATTACTAGGAGCTATGCAAAAGAGAGAGAGAGAGAGAGAGAGAGAGAGAGAGAGAGAGAAAGAGGCCAGTTCTCCAACATTTATCTGTTTCTCTTGTCTGACTCCCTAAATGTTAACAGATTCTGTTTTGTATTTATATTCTTATGTATTCTAAAACATGTTGAGCTCTCTGCATGCAACTCTGCCCTCCACAAGTGAAGGGCATGTGGGGACAGACTAGACATTCACAGATGAAAGAAAGATGACTGCAAAGGTGGGAGATTTATTCTTAATAAACAAAAATGTTTATTCAATATCAGTTTGATCCATAGTTTTTTTTTTATTAAGATTATTTTTGTAGACCTGTTTTTTTATGCTTCAGGGAAACCTCATACACTGCCTTGTGGTCTGGTTTGTGTTTGGGTGATGGGTGATGCTTCCTGTAGGGATATTTTTCCTTGCTCATTCCAACAGAAATCTCTCACTAAAATAGGCATGTGAGGAGTCCTTGTGACAATAGTTTTATGAGGAGAATTTCATGAACAGTGAGGCACGGACAAAGGGAATGTCTCCTTAATGGCTAAACCACAACATTAACCACATATGACATAGTTTTCATACAAGTAACTGCAAGCATTAAAAAAGCTATGAATAAGAAATCTCTTAATAGGCCACTGTGGCACCTTGAATCAACAGAGCAGCTTCTGTGTTCTGCAAGTGTCTGGAACTCTTTTGGAGTGAAGTGAAATTGTTCGTTCTTTTGTTAAAATCAAAATCATAATTGGATGTTCAGTAGCTGGTGATGAAACTGCTGTCTAAGACTGCGAGACTGTCGTGTAAGAGTTCAGCTGTGTTTATATCTGTTATCTTAGACAGATATGGTTATGGTTATATCATTGTCTTGTTCATCAAAGCATTAACTTGTATCCTAAGGTTTCTGTCATGGAATTTTTAATCGCTAAATGAACTAAAGAGCAAGCCTTGTGTAGAAGCAAAAGCCTTCAACACATTTTGTATGCATGATTCGCTTGAGTGTTTCCTTTATTTTGGCAGACATCCTTTTAACATACAAGACGAAGACCCAACCTTTTTTTGTCTCTTCATTTATTTGCATTTTGTTAACAAACTACAAAATGTAACCTCAAGCAGACTCTCTCACATGCCAGAGCACAGATCACATCCAAACTGGATTACTTAATCTCTTAAAGACTGCAGAATGTACTGCTCACTGAAATAGTGATGCTACAAAGTATCCTCACCACTGGCCCTGCTGTCTGTGCCAATGAGAAATACAATTTCACTGTTACTGTGGGGAGTCTTCTGAGCAGTAATATTATAAACACCTCGTTCTCACCACTCTGTTATGAGTTCTCTGGTGCTATAAAGCATTGCACAGGTAATCAATAACCTTCCTACACTACAGCAGGTCAGTTCGACCTCACTTGAATGATGGACACAGAATTAGGCAGGATTAATATCTATCTGCTGGAGTCATATGTGTCAGCAAAACAAAAGAGGGGAAAAAAAACAAAGGACAAAGCAGCAATGCTTTTAATAAGTAGTGAATTTATGGGCATCTTGCTCTGCTTGGTATGACTGTTTATTTATACATACATTAATGGCAATGGACTTGTCTGGATCAGACTAATCAATAGTCAGCACTAAACACTTAGCGTAATTGATCATATATTTCATTAGTTTAAACATGACTCTGGATCCCCTAATGATGCCATTAGTATGGGAAAGTATTGAGGAGAGGAATCAATCAATACAATACCATTACCAATTATATATAAAGGCTTCAGCAACTGACTGTATCCAGTGATACAGCTGGGTACACAGCTGAGATTATAGCAAGGCACATGTGGCTTTGCTTCATAAGACTCAGATTGTTTGTTTGGAATCTCTAAGGACATTTCAAGGCTGTATGAAGTTCTATCTGTAGAACTCATGAACCAGTGGTCCTCTTCACGGAGATCTTTTAGGAAAATAGAATGATGAGGAATTAGTCAATCTATGTAACAACATGGACTTTCTCAGTAAATGGCACCCATTAGTCCCTTTTTGTCTTCTTAGAGCAGTTAATTTTGTGGCAAAGATCAAGCCATGAGCTCTCCACTAGCTTGCAAAGTTGCTTGCAATGCCTACTCAAATTCACTCTTGTTCCACACCAGCAAATATCTCTGTCCTGCAGATTGTTTGAATGTACAAAACAAAGACAGACTAATTGCTTTAACATGCTACATCATCTGTGGAAATGGAAATCTCATAAAAGCTGTGTTGAGTGTGCTATAGTCAGTCTTAGTGATTGTGCCACCTTAAGATTTCTGTGCAGGGGAATCGCACAACTGTTATGAAAGTACAGGTGTATGCATTTGGGTTGAGTGGAACAGACAAAATAGAGAAGGTAGAAGAAGAACTACAGTAGAATGGAATGGAGAGGCAACGCACTTGTAATTAGAAAAAAAAAAAAAGATTTATTGATGCTCTGAGGAAATAACACATTCATTATGTGTTCAGATGTAGTTAAACATAAAGCTACATAAACATAAAGCATAAAACATAAAGAGCTGTGAGCTAGAGAAAATTATACTGGTCATTATACTGGTAATAACATTATTTAATAAGCAAACCATTTCTAACAGCTGTTGTTCCAGCTCACCGACAGCTTTTTGAGGGCAGCCACTTGTACATAGGTACTTCAAACAGACAATCAATTAATTGTGCAAAAAAAAGAACTAAGGAATAAATATTTAATGAGACACACCATGAAATTTATTCCTATTACATAAACAACAAAAATGCCTAAATGGCTGCCCAAGAAAACAGAAATATCTATTCTGTAATTACAATTACAGGCTAATTTCCATCAGGGACGTCCTCTCTTCGGCCAATCAGTGACGCTAAGTGGCTGGTAGAAAGGGGGGAGAAAGCATCTTGTCTTTTGAACTAAAGGGTTCAAAGTTATGTACTCTTCACCCCTAAGGATTAAGATTGGAAAATGCCTAGAAGTACGAATATGCTCTTAGAGAAATGGGTGTCAGTGAGTGGCGCTGCCTCTTTCATCACACTCTGTCAGCAACTGGAGTTTAATTTCCCATGGGAGTACTGAATGGCATATTCAAGGATGTTTACAATGCAGTTATATTGGGGATTACATCATGATCTCTTGATGTCTTATGCTTAAATCCAGTCATACACAGCATGGCCTGTACTGTGGGAACCTCTTGCACGCTTGATCTAATATAATTACAAGAGACTGACAGCCACCAAAGGTTCCAGTGTTCTCTCAGCAAACACATTTATTGGCTGTGGTTCCTCCACGAAATATCTGAACATGTTTGTGCAACCACTTCACGTTGCGTTGTGCTGGTGTGTCCTGGTACTGATTGTAGCAGTCTTTAAATTGTAGCTTTCTGCAAAACGTCATCATTTAAACCGCTAGTATGTCTCCACACTTGGAAAAAGACTCAGTAAGTTTAGAGGGAAGATTCAATCCATTTAAAAAAAAAAATCTAGCACAGATGTTATTTCATGAAGATTCCGTTTTAAGGACAGGTTTATCCTGTGCAGAGCTGAAGATGAACGAAAAAGATAAAAAGCTCTGTGATATTGGCATTTCCATAGAGAAGACACCCTGAGACGGAAAAGAGTGAAGGATAGTGTCATAGATTCTGGCAGTGACAGATTCGTCAGGATTTTAATGTGCTTTCTCTGGCTGTGTGAGTACACGTAGACAATAGATTCCAAATATTCTAAGGGGAAAATCTCCTATAATATACCCAGAGAAGAACAGGAGGCTTGGGAGGGGTGGCGGTAATTACACTGTACCCTTAACACTGAGGTTCTGATTCAGACTGTTATCATGTTTGACTGTGTTCACCTCAAACTGTAAAATTTTAATTTGCAGAGTAAAAACGTTTAAGTTTTTAGTTTACTTAACTTCTGGGCAATATTTCTTGTAGGAGAAAATTTGGCAGGTTGCATTAAAATTTTAATTGTTTACTTGTGAGAGAATTTATTAATTGTGTGTACATTCCTCTCATTTTATGAGGTAAAACTGGAGTAAACTAGTTCCAGTTTCATAATGCAGGGTGGAAACATAATGCTATGGCTCAATGCACACAAGTTAGTCAAATGCAAGTAAAGAAGAGTCAAGAAACTGAGGTGACTCATCACAACCAGTTCTCATTGACAAAATGTATAGCAAAGGGCTTATTTCCTACTGGGGGCAGAAGATTTGGTAAGATAATACTCTGGCCTGCACGTTCATTAACTCCTGAGTGTGCTGTTGTGAACTGCAGTGAGCTAGGAGACTTCAGTAGTCATTCTCTGCCTTACGCTCTGCATGAAGAGGCTATGAGCATGGCTGTATATGGCTGCATTCAGAGCTGCACAATTCAAAGCTCTAACAGCTGTTTGATAATATGCTTCCCATTAATTACATTTCAATGCCCCTGGTGTGAGCAGAAATGATGAAACCATAAAGCATGTCTATTTCTGTTTTTGATAAGCCACAGTTGTAGTTATGTAATAGTCGTTATTTTTCCAGGAGAACCCTGGGCTACTAGGCAACTACTTGCGTGTGTGTGTCTAAATGTACAAAATACATTTTGTGTGTGTGTGTGTGTGTGTATGTGTGTGTGAAAGAGAGAGAGAGACTCTATGGTGGAGACTATGGTGGAAACAGGTCAGGTGTTTGAAATCACAAGACCATAGACACAAATCATTGTGGGAGATGTACTGTCAATCAGTTGGACCTGCAACTCCCAGGGAGTGAACCACAAGTGGAGGAAAAAAATTAGGGAATCTTAACCCTCAAATAACTTTAGGGATGTTATGCTGAGGGGTCAATATGGAAGCACAGGACAACAAATCTTTGTGTCTCATCTGTTACACTGACTTTCCCTTCAGTCCAAAAATGATTTTACAAATTTAAGTATCTTGGAATCACTTCAGACTCTAATGTATCTTTCAAAAAGTATGCAAAGTAACATATACACAATCCTACATTTGCACTGGCAAAATTTAGATTTATAAGGGCATGCATTTCTATTGAGGAAACCCAGCTCTCCATGCATGCTGTTTTTTATGCTCCTGCTACACTGCCACACAAGCTGGTTTCAGGCAAGAACTATAGCTCTGAACAAGAAGATCCTCTGCCCAAGCAAAAACTGAAAGGTTGTGTATGAAAAACCCTAACAGATACAATCATTACTTTTTCCTGAAGAAATATAATCTTCAGTACTTTGAGAACTTAAATTATTTAAGAATGCTTTAAAAATTTAAAATTATTTCTTGAATAAGAATGCCCTAGCAAAATGTTATTTTGCTTTTAAAGTTTTAAAGTTTTTCTGCCTTACACCACTACTTCAGTTTCTATTTCTAAACCGAAAAGAGGTTGAAAGCAAGAGTTGCTGCAAGTGTTGAATGGGATGCCTTTAAGTAGTGAATGTGGACGATAAGTCTTTTCCATCCAAGCCCTACTACAGGAACACCACGCCCATGGAAATATGGGTGTTTCTTAAGGATAATGTGAACATGCAATCTCACTCACTCGTTATCTAAGACATTTATCCTAATGAGGGTTGCGGGGGGTGCTGGAGCATGCATTGGGCGAATGAAAAAGCAATCTTTATATTTCAAAAATTTTCAAAGAAGCTTCAGTATTACAACTATCTGATGTTAGTTTTTGTCTATCTCTTCACAAGCCCACGTCACAAACCAGGGGCGTCGGACCGCGGGTAATGGTGGACCTGACGGGCACTACTATGTCCGGGGCCCAAAATTTAGTGCTACATCCTTGTCAAAAACATATGTGTTTTTCTTTGTTATTTCCCAGACAGTACTGTAACTTTTGTGTATAAAATGTCCTTCTTAACATTCTGGAGTTTACAGCCTCACTTTGGTCTGCCAGCTGTCCACTACAGTTTAAATCAAAACCATTCTTCCCTTATGCAGAACTGTCAATAAATTGTCAGAATTTTATGTGAACCACAGCAGTAAGACAAACTTTATGCCTTCCGGACATTTCACACACGTTGAATACAAATGTTGTTAGAGTTCATCATGTTTACTTTCAATGCCCTCCGCATCTATATAGCTATTTCATATGCATTTGAGAAAACCTGCTGTATTGTCACATGTCTGGATGTGTTTTTGCTGCAGCTATGAATTGAATTGTTGACATCAGCTGCTGTTCTACCTCAGAGTAAATCAGGTTCTTGGTTGCTTTGATCCAGAGTCTTTGTGTCTTTGTGAAGGAAAACAGGGCAAGGACAGTTTAAGTAAATACAGGAGATCTCCCCTCACTGTCGCCTTCTCTTTGCCTTTTTCCTGGATTTTCTCAGCATTGACTGATGGGGGTCAACAAGTCCACATTATTTACCTTGGAGGGAACCAGGCAGCAGAGGATCAGAGAGAGAACCCAATATTTCCTGGGAAGTAGACTTTTACGTGGGTTTTCATATCAGGACAGTTGAACAAGCACTATGTCCATCATACATTCTCTGCTATAATTTCCCAACAAAGTCACTGTATGTGTTGATTAACACACAGAACACTGCTCACCAAACCATGCCATCACAGGAGCAGTAATGGCACCACCCCAGCAGTGCATCTTCAGTTTTATTATGATGATAACCTAACTACGTGAAACTCAAGATGATCTTGATACACAGTGATCTCAACTCTCAGACATTTAAATAAACCATGATAAACTGAACAGAAAACAAGTGACTTTGTGTGTGCACAGTGCACTTTGTGTGTGTGTGTGTGTGTGTGTGTGTGTGTGAGTGTATGTTGAGTTTCAGTGGTCATCCAAACAGTGGGAGTAGAGCCTTGGCAATTGTGTTGTCCCAGTATATCTCCATTCAGATTATCTTACCATGATATCTCTCTTTCAAGGGAGCAAAGACTTGCTCTCTTACATGTCATAGGAGATTTAGTCATTGCGGTATTGTTGGTTTAAGTGATTTTTAAATATTCAACAACAAGATCCCCCCATAAACTCTCTTGGATGCACTGTTTCGTATGAATGCATAAGGACTTACACTGCATTTGCCAAAAACTCTCTCAACTTCCTCCCTGTGTTCACTGTCATTACTCTGATTAACAACTACATGAGAACACGATACAGGACATTAAAAAAAAAAAACTACAGATATTATATTTGGAAGTCGTTTGCTCTGATCACAAAGGTACCTTTGCATAAAAGCAGCTATTGGTCATGCCAACTTCCTGGTGTATTATTGACAGATCCTCTCTCACTCTCACTCTCACTCTCTCTTTATGAACCTACACAATAACATTGCTCTGTAAAGGTTTCACGTCCAACCAGCTCTCCCAAAACTGTCTCATCAAAAAAAGTGCTTGTAAAGCAGAATGCAACACAAAACCCCAAACAGCCACTCTGAAATAATTGTGTTGTATAGAGTGACACGTCTTTTGTTGGGAGTGGGCAAGGTAAAACCAAAGGCCATCCTTATTTTGTATGGGCGTGGAGTGTGTGTCTGTGTGTGTGTGTGTGTGTGCAGGTGAATGTTTGGAGAGAGGGCTTTCAGGCTTTTTCAGGGTTAAGTGATAAGAAATTGACTAAAACATAAAAGAGGCGTTTATCTTCAATACAATAGTCCTTGATTTTGCAAGGGAATGAAAAGGGCTGCATATAGGATTGATGAAGTGTTATGTGACAGACTATAATTATACTTTGACAGAAATTTGATTGTTTTTTTTTAAGCAGTTGTTCATGGAGATCCCCACTGGCAGTGCTTCAGAGTCACAGTTCTCTCAGAGGTGGATGACAAACTGAAGCTTATGGATGCTCCAGTATTGCCCAAAAGTGCTGTATCTGACAGGAACGTCAAATGAACTCCCACTTTATATGAACACACAGACACAGACACACACTCACATGTGGAAAACTCACATTTTCCTTCCAAATAGAGTTTTCAAATAAACCATTACCTGAAATGAGATTAAACACAATTTTCTCAATGCACAGACCGCCAAACAGGTGTATGTGTGAACAATTACAGGTCACAGACCTGTAATAAATTAATAAATAATAAATTTAGACCTTTGACCTTTGCTGTTCCTGCCTGCTGAGACTGTCACATGGACAACTAAAATGGCATACCTTTGTGCCTGTATTGCATTTTCAAAAATTTGCAGTGTAAATGCACGGTACATTCATAACATCCCATTTTGTAGGATTGTTGAAAATGATTATCCACCTTCAAAATTCAGGTTAGTCCAATACAACAAAGCTGGCATCCCGGTGGTGATATTAGTGTAGTCCCATGCTTCCATGCAGCAGATCACTGTAACCTATACCCCAGAACACCAGGTAGTGGAGTTTGAGAGACTTTTAATGGTCTGGGAGAGCTTTCAACCATGAATGCACAGCATGTTTAAAACTACAGGAGATGCAGCTGGAACCCCGCAGGAACTTTTTTCTTTCTCTCTTTTTTTTTTTTCCTTTTCTTTCTTTCTTTTTTTTTTTTTTTAACAAAACTGCATTGAATAAGATCCAAAGGCAAATCTGCCCGGCAGCATGTCAAATCAGTAGCATGAACAACTGTGAAAGTGAACAAATTAGGATGAAATTCTTCTTTCAGAAGCTTTAGGTGGTTCTTAAATGAGTCTTTGTGTCTAGGGGAAGGAACAGAAATACAAACAGTTTCAGGCTTTGCCAATTTTACTGACTTACCTTTTCTTTACTTCTTAAGGTGCTCCTCTGTGTCAGCAGACTCTTGTTCTAATCTGTTTAATAACCCTTACAGAAAAGCAAACTGCCTTTCCATGCAGCCTGAACACAGTTGAGTCTTACTCTCTTAACTCTTTCTTACTTTGTGAACCCATTGTTTTGTCTTTCACTGCATGTGCTGGAGAGTGTGGAGGACTCATTTTTTCTTATTTGCTTCAATGCATGTCAGTTCTCAGATAACCATCCCAAATAATCTCACTTTAGGAGATTCAGTTTTCCACTTCATTTGTTGACGTGTGTCAGGCTTCGTGTTTTAACATATGAGTGTAACCATGGGAATGTGCTTTGAATCTGTCATTACTACTACATCAGAGAGCACTGTATGAGATGCAAAATACATTATGAATCAATGGGAGTGATATGTGCCATGAATTAATAGTATGTGGCATCGATTCATGTTTTATTTGTTTTGGCTATTTAACCATTAAATACTGTCTGACAGAAATTCAGCAACAGTAAAAGGACCATGACCCCCCCCCCTCTTTTTGGAGTAGATTTGAACTTTCTGGATTAATATATTTGGTTCATTCAGGGCAACTACATTCTGTTCTGCTTGATCAGACATGAAATGATTGAGCTAACACCTATGGTTCTGTTCTGTGGAGGAAATGTGCAAAACAAATGAACATGGGGAGGGGAACAGCTTTTCATGCTGTGTGTGTGTGTGTGTGTGAGACTGCCAAAGTAACATATATGTGCAGATGAAACCCTTTTCAAGAGACTTGCAATAATTGCAATAAAAAAGTTAAAGTTTTTCTGTCCCTTATTCATCCAATTTTTGAAGTTGACCAGTTGAATGAAAAAAAGAAGGAATGGTGTTTAATTACATGGAAAGAAAGAAAGAAAGAAAGAAAGAAAGAAAGAAAGAAAGATGGCTCTTCTCATCTTGTTGGTTCTACAAGATAACGAAATGTTGCCTATATTCATGCGTTGTCTTAATTTCCAACGTACATCTAAAACTGTTTATTCAAAGTGACGGAGAGTTTGCCTGGGCACCCCGTGCCTATTCACTCAAACTCAATAACGAACTGCATAAAGAAAGCCTTGATACTTAAGGAGAGCGCTCCCGCCCCCAAGAGGTTCAGCTTTCCCTACTCACACTCACCCGTTGCCAGGGTTTCCGTGTGCACGCGGCTACAGCGGAGACGCGCAATTCAATCTCCGTGTATTGCCAGTCATGGCGGCGGATCTAAACCCAGAGTGGATCTCTTGTCTACCCTCTTCTTGGAGTTATGGGGTTACTCGGGACGGACGCGTTTTCTTCATTAAGTAATTATCAACTCGATACAAACACAGGATATAGGATCATGATGTCGTCTGAAATATTTGATTCTCATGGCTAGGTCAACTCGTTTTCACTTTTCTCCTTTCTTATCAACAGCGAAGAGGCAAAGAGTACAACCTGGCTGCATCCAGTCACTGGTGAAGCTGTCATCACAGGGCACAGAAAGACTCCAGGTAAAGGTGTCATTATGTTGAAGTTTGCGTTTGTTCGCACAAATTTCTAAAAGAACCCGCAGAGTACTGGCCTGAGGTCGGGATTTCAAAATCTGAATGTCTCTTTTGCAACGAGCTTCGATGTTCGTAAGACGAGAGAGTATTAAAGTGTTTTGGTTAGTTAGTTGGCTAGCTCGCTACCTAATTAATGTAAGTTAATGTTAGCAAGTGAAAGACCAGCACATTACTTGAAAAGCCTTTGCTTTGCACTTTCTGCGGCACGCATTGTGTGCTATTGCCAGCGACGTCTCGTCAGGTAAACGCGGGGATGGATCACTTACGCGAACAATGCAGCCCTTTTTGAAAAACAAAATTGTGCCTGTTTGCTCACATAAAGTTATTTTTAGCGGAGGGCTCTCTGCGGCTGATTAATAACCAGCCACTTCGTAGTGACAGACGTAAAGCACAGTAACGTTATTGCAATGGGTGAGCTTTTTATTAATGAAGTGAAAACATGGTCGATAGAATCGAGCTTTTTAAGATAAATACCCCGTGTGACAGTCACAAATTGCATTAAACATAGCTATAGTTTTTCATGCAGACGTAATACTGTTCTATCTCATGATGCTGTTACGTGGTGTCTAGCTTGAGGAGCGAAAGAATACTTCACATTGGTATAGAATAATTTTTGGTGGTCTGTCACGATGCGGTTACTTAGATATTAATACGTTACTCGCCGCGCGCAGTTTTATCGTCCCGGAATATCGTCATCTGTAGATTTGGAAAATATAAATCGATATGATGCTACGTGACAGCACTACTGGAACTCAACATGTTATAAACCAGTTTGCAAATGACCCTGCAGAACACTCAAACGAGCCCAGACTATCGTGTGACCGCGAAGTTCACCAGGCTTGTTGATAGATGGCACTGAGTCCCTGTAGTCGCTCTTTCCAGTTTACCCCCCCTGCACTTGAACTGCGCAGCACGTTGATGTTTTTTCCCATCTCTTACCTAGATTTACCGACTGGATGGGAGGAAGGATTCACGTTTGAAGGAGCCCGGTGCTTTATTAAGTGAGTCAGAAGTTCAAATCAGCATCTCATATTTCTTTTTACGTACCAGTCGTTTTACAGTGATTTTTTTTTTAATTCAACATCATCTCAGTGTCATTGTTTATAAAATGCTAAGCGTTCCCCTGTGTTAATTACCAAACACACTGAACACAGCTAGTCAACATTTACTATAAGTCACAAACTGACAGATCTCCGGTGACTGAAGAGGCCTGAGATTGGATTGGAAATTGAGGCTGCCAGGTTAGAGCTTTCAGACCTGCTTTAAATCTTAGAGGCAGCTGTAAAACTGCACATTTCATATTCCCTCTGCATAACACTGCAGATATGCTAAGTTCTTAACCAAGTTAGTTGCTCCTGGTGTATGTCTTGGTTCACCACTGTCTTCATCTTCTGAGTAACCCTGCAAAGGAGAGAGCATTTCCCTGTGGCTCTACCCTGGTGAGGAAAAGGCAGAGAAAAAGAATGGATGCCACAAAATGGATGCTGCAAACCAGCATATTGAGTATTAGGCAAAATATAATAAGCATTCTAACCCAGAGTAGTCAGAGCAAGACCTATCCCAAGATGCATTACGCGCTGAAGAACCTTTACTCCCCTATTTGTGTTCACTATCATCTGAGTTAATCATTACTCAGTTGCCACAATTACACACTGTGTCTTCGTGCCAAGGCTTAAGGGAGAGACCATGCTGCGGGTATGATCCAAGTTAAACTTCCTGTCTGAGAACAGATGCATCTGTTTGTGTTGACAAATGCTGAGTCTCTCATTTAAAAAATTTAGATTACAACATTAGACCCCTTGCAAAAATTTGTTCCTTTAGAATGAAGGACCAAGCACTACCCTCTCTAACTTGATTTTTTATTTTTATTTTTTTGCTGACTAAAGAAAACAAGTCTCTGATGGGATATTGAGTCCAAACAGTCACATGTCAGCATGCACGAGCACATTACTTACATAGACTCTAATGGTCTGAGAAACAGTAGAAATTGCAGTGAGTGCCTCTCTCTGGCTGTATCCCTCATGTATCAGTGGTTATTTGGCTTGTTTGTGTACATTTATGTAGGTTGAAATGTACCTAATGCAACCCCTCTGTAGTCGGTCCAGTTTTTTGATATACCACTTTGAAGCTCCTGTGCTGCCCCCCCCCCCCCCCCCCCCCCCCCCTCCCTTTATACATTGTCAAAGCGTATTGAACCTGAAACCCTGTGTGGTAGTGTCAGAGACACCGAGAGTCACACCCAGAGGAATAAGCAGGATTGACTCCATTCCAAGTTTTCAGTCTGCTGCAGAGTCAGGTGACAGTTTGCACAATGATAATATACGGACAGCCTCCTCCTGAGACGACGCATGAGAAGGGCTTTTGGTGACATTCTGTGTGATTGCAATAGAGCCATGCAGACAACCTTCTTTATGAAGCATGCATTTTGAAAGTACAGGTTGTTGTTTGTTTCAAGCCCTCTCTGGTTTCGTCCTTTTCTTGCTATATTTTGTCTCCATTTACATGCGTGACAGATGGCACACTGCCTGAAATCAGCAGCAAACACTGGGCCACGGAGTCATGGTCCCAGTCAGACTAACAGATAAAACAGCATCATATAATGCGTCTGATGTTTATGACAGTATTATAAACATAGACTGCTCACCTTACAGTTTAGACATTATACACGTTTTGGGAGTTAATGCCTTGTTTAAGGCGTGGGGGCGGGGGTGTTACAGTGTTACAGTGTGAAGAAAATATGAAAAAATCTGAGTAAAACGCTGAAAAAGAAGAAAGATAAAATGCATGAAATTAGGACTGAAACAGAGAGTTCAGCTGGTCTGTTACGCCCTCCCAAGAAAGGCCCCCTCTCTCTCTCCATGCTGTCTCTGCTTGGCAAGCTTAAACTATCTGAGAATTCCACTAAATAAACTGTTTGTGAAAGACAATGCCTGTTGAATCTATATTCTCCTCTTGGCTAGATGCATGGAAGAAAACCACCAGTGAAATCAAGCCTCCTCTTCTCCTCTCTGTCAGACACCCCATAGTCTTTTCTTACAAGTTGCCACCCTGATCAGGGATGAGTCTTGACCTGGTAATGAACACATTAGCCAGAGCCTGAGAGAGAAGAGCCACAGTTAGCTGTCATTGAGACTGGCACGGTAATTATACAGGGATTTAATTGTAATTGTGTTGACTCGATACAGCGGCAGTGCTACGGAGAGGGCCAAGGGGATTCTAAGTTAAGAAGCAACTTTTTATCACGCCTCTTTTCAAGGACCGGAGTAGGCAGACGAGCAAATTTAAGTGTGCACTCACAAGAAAGCCAAAAAAAAAAGAAAAAAGTTCTGTTATTACCACAGGCTCTGAAACTAGATTGCAGAAAAGGATGAGTAAAAGGCACAGGGGGTGGTAATACAGTGTAGATAATCTGTTTTCACCAGTATAGACCGTAGCACTCGGCAAATTAATACAGCCATGAATGTGTGTCTTTGTACGACATGCTGATAAAACACCTGCAGTCAGTACTGTGTGTATCAAGTGTTGTATTTTTAGTGAGGAAACTCTGCCTCTCCATCTGCAGCGAGTGTGCTGTTATTGTGAAGAGGCCTCTTTGGCCAGAGGTAATCTAAGATAGCAAGAGAGAAGGACGGAGCAAGAGAGAAGGAGAGAGAGAGAGAGAGAGAGAGAGAGAGAGAGATGGGAGGAACAGTCACTCCCAGGCTCCGTGATTGTTATGATTGTCGGGTTGGTGATGATAGGAGCCTGTCCTAAGAGCCAGGTGAGGTGAAGGAGGCATATCTGAGCGCCTCATTGGGACAGGGTTAGGTTCTGTCACACCTTAAAAACGCCTTGGCAGGGAATTATACTTCGCTAACGAGGAGTGCTGGCAGGATATGTCTGTACACTGTCTTTTGTTTTTTTTTTTTTTTTTTTTTTTTCTGTGCTTAGACATAGTTGTTTACACTGCGGAGGAGAGCCTTTTTTTCTCCCCTCTTCTCCACACAGAAGTGATTTAAGGAGGCACGTGCTAAGAAACGTAATTTCATGGACTTAAGCGGTCACCTCCCTCAGGGGCTCACTGTCACACGTATGTCAGACTGCTGTCCGGACACAGAGGATTGTGCTGACATAGCTGACTCTTTGATAGAGAGAGTGTGTGTGTGGGGGGGGGGGCTGGGCGGGCCTCCTCTGATTGTGGAGTTGCTGGATGACTTGATTCGTTTATGCCTTGTGAGCTTGAATGAAGTAAGGTCACAGTGGATGTTAATCGAATCGCTCACGGTTTGTCACTCGTACAACTGAACAACGAAGAGCCAGATTTCCGGATCGGTTTGCCTTGCTGCTTGTGCCAAGAACATCTCAAAGCGTTCTTTTATTCTTTAATATGTAACACCAGATTGGAACATGGTTGTTTTTTTTTTTATGTTGCCTTTGTTTTGTTTTTTTTTGTTTTTATTTAAGCCAAGGCTAAATTTGTTCTGAGATGATGGTTGTCTTTCTCTCCGTAGGCAGGTGTCAGAGACCAAATTATAGAATTATTTCTTCACATTCAGTGTGATATCTGGCTGTGTGCCCGTCTTCCACTTCTGATTAATCAGGATGCACACCTCTGCTTTTTTCTTTCTTTTTCCTTTTTTTTCTTTAAATCAAAATATATTTTATTCATGTACCATGTTAAAATGACCAGAAATTATTTGCTTTTTGGTTTGAGCAGAAAATCATTCACTCATATGAACAAGGTGCAGAACACTTTTATTTGTGCTATGTGAGTTCAGTGACAAGCCAGGATGCTTGATATGGCCCTGTTTACACCTTGCATTAAGATCCAATTTTGGTGATCCGATTACAAGTGGACAATTCAAAAGTACAGGTGTAAATGCATCCAACGCGCATTGAGGTCACATTGAGATCCGGTCTGGGCCGCATATGACCACATTCTTATAGCAATATAAACACAAATGTGAACTCGACCACATTGAACGACTGCCATGGAACGACATGGAAGTACGAACTCATTCGCCTATGTACACATTCACTCGCCAATGGCGTCATATTATATTTCTCTCGGATATCTCTTGTCAGGAATGCCTCCTCTTGTCAAAAAATCAGAATCAAAATCCTAGGAGTATGGTTATTATCTTACGTTAAGCGTTTTCCTCTGAATGGACACCCATTTTAACAAAACAGCTTAACGTGCCTTAATGTCCCAAAACAGCGATCTGTGATCACCAGATTTATCCGACATCTCACATGTCACAAGCACTATCTCCAATCAAAAAAGCAAAAGGGAAATTCAATGCAAGGGGTAACGTGTTGGAAATGATTTACGTGTTTATTTGCATATAGAGCGGGGAAGTGAGATCCGATCTCAAGTGGTCACTCGAGACACAGATTCTAAAGCCAGGTGTAAACGGACGTACTTAGAGCTGTCCACTTTGGTGATCGGATCACCAAAATCGGATCTTAATGCAAGGTGTAAACAGGGCCTATGAGACAGAATAAGAGCGTTTCTGTCCAGACAAGTGAAGACATTGTCTGTGTGCATATTGTGCAGAGCTGGCTGAATAATGCTCAGCATTCGTCTCCATAGGTAGCAGACACACCTTAGTATTGCTAAATGAAGTCTGATGTGTCTGTAGCCTCCTCTCTTTGTCCTGCCTGTTTGGCTGAATGGTCTTCCCCACTGAACTTTGGAAGGTCTCTATATCTGTGACATAGAGATACACAGTAAAACAGAATAGAGTAGAATAAAACTTCATGGATGCTAGTATGCTCAGCATGGTTTTGAAAGGTTTTTATTTATTTTGATTTATTTAATTTTTTTGATGAAACCTTTTGATTTGACACTTTGTCTTGACGCTTTATAGTCTAGACTGCTTTTACTGAACAATATTGCGAGAGGAAATGGAACAACCGGCGGAATCCCGGCAAACGTGTAATTTTGTTATCACGCCAATCTTCCGTTACAATTCAAGTCAAATTACAGGCCTCTGAGAGTGGAGCAGACCTCTCTCAGGCAGGCTCACCACAGCAGTTGTTTGTGTAATTTTAAAGGAAAATCAGTAATACGTGGAAACAAAATGATATTGACACATAGACAGACAGATCTGAAAATCTCTCCCAAAGATGGACCTCAATAGTTCTGCCAAGTGTTACAGACTCCATTGAAAAGATATGTCAAAAGGTGGGATCTCATTGGTTGTTTGTGAGTGACTCACGTGTTTTGACGGACAAAATCTGTGAGTTCCCACCCGCATTTCTGTTTATTAACTGTTTCTGGGCTGTCAGAATGTGACACATCAGTAACTACTAAAGCATGCATGTAGCCATGAGAAATGATGACATGATTGAAGACTCCATCTATTTGACATTTGGGTTGCTTGAATGGTTGGAGCAGGATCACTTATTCACAAATAGTGACAAATGTGCACAAGTTGGCCAAGTATCTCACCCCAAAGAACTATAAACACATTTGCTCTTAATGGAGACAAGTCCTTTTTCCAGAAGTGTGCTGTCCAGATTTGTTTTGACCTTTGGTTTGATTTGTGACTCTGGGCTGTGCAGTAGATTGCACCAAAGCCTTTGATCTGCCAAAACTGACACATCGTAAGAACAGTGTCTTTGTCCCAGATTGCCGCTCTGATCCCGCACTGATCAGCTCGACTTCAGCTGAGCCGCTGGACCCGGACCACGACCGTGAATCTCCCATGAAGGTTTTATAGGTCCCAGCATAGCTCTTGAAGCTAATGGGATAATCCAAATATCTGTGAATCAGCCTCTCTCTCTCTCTCTCTCTCTCTCTTCTCCAACTTCATTGCATCCATCCTTCATATGGCAGGAGCTGAGCTGGAAGACAAATCGCTTATCGAACGCGTCGCCCAGCTTTCTACCGTGATCCGCAGATCAATGGCAGGAAGCTCCTGTGCTTCCCAGAGAACGATTTATGGTGATTTATGTTCCAGACTGGGCTTTACAGAGTTCACAGTCGTTTTTGGAGGTTTTCACTTGCCTCCCATGAATATTATGTCACAGACTCCATTTGCTGTAAGAAGCCACTGGATAATCCCCCAGCGGTACAGCCAGAAATGCCCCTCTGCCCATAACACTGGAGATGGAGACTGTGTGTGTGTGTGTGTGTGTGTGTGTGCATGCGTGCACGTGTGTGTGTGCATGGGTGCGTACCTGTGTGAGTGTGTGTGTGTGTGTATGTATTGTGCATGACAGCTTTAGCTCACACACACAAACACACACACAACCATAAAATTAGCTGAAGTTCTGGCATTGAGCCTCTTTTGCATCACTGTTTTACTCTCAATTTTAAGTTTTTTTATTTTGTGTCGACGATATTTCAAGTTCTAATGACTTTAATGGGGTATTTTGCTCTAATCTCTAGAATTATAAAGCCACACTTTTAAACATAGAATTTGCTGTGTGCCATAGACGTCCGTTAAGGTCCGTTTAGGCAGTAGTTGTCTTGTCTCTGCTTGGAGCCTTTGACAGAGCCTCGGTCCATGCCTAGAACATCTGCTCTCTCTCCACAGGCTCTCGAGAACTCATAATTACTCAGCACAGCCGTTATGTAAACAAAACAACAAAGTTGACTGCTTTCTCTCCACACTTACAGAGTGCATCTGTTGCTGAGACATCGTACAGTCAGACTAATCTAAATTTTAAACGTTAAACGATCGTTAATCGGGGCCCCTAATCTCTGCATAATCTCTTTAATCCCTGTCTAGTTTGGGGCTGAAGAAAGCAGAAATGGGAGCTAGGACACTTCCAGTGACATGTGGCTGTGTGTGGTGTGTGTGTGTGTGTGTGTGTGTGTGTGTGTGTGTGTGTGTTTGTGTGTGTTTTTTGGCAGATACATTTCCTCTGAAATAAAAGTCTATAAGTGAGAACAGTGTGTTTGTGTGGACATATGTTAGTTTGAATCTCATCCCCTTTTATTCTTTCTCTCCCCCAATACCTCATAATGATGATGATGATGATGACCATCATCGTTATCTGCTTTTGTCCTCTGTTTGAATTGTTCTTACTGGATCAAACAACACGTTTTTCATCGTTCCTAACTTGTGTTGAAGGCCTCAAATGTATTGGATCCGATTTCAGACTGAACTGTACAGTAGAATCCGGTGATTATGTGACACTTACTGCTGTGTTCCGAGTCATGCATGAACCATGTGACCCGTACAGAACACTTTGTTAGTTTGATATTACTGAGTCTCACAGCTGGCACTCCTGAGTGCTTGAGACTTCTTGTGTAAACGCAGCTCCTTTGGAAATCTAAATATTTGACTAGACTCTGCCAACTGCGTGATCATTACTGTTACTTTACATCTACAACTGCATTATTCATGTAACTGTACAGCACTGCATGTTAAAACACGTTTAGGAACTTGTGTTATGTTTGCTTTCCCTGTGAACCATACTTACCTTGTTTGGATAACATTTTTCATTTCACGCAAATCTGTAGTGTGAATGGACCAAATGCTCTCATCACTGTCCTGTACTCACTTAGTTGATGGTTTTATCCCAAGCAAACTTCTGTCCGCACATTGCACAAATATTCTGCTCTATACAAACAATCCTGCTCTCTTTCTTTTCACACATCGTAAGACAAGATCTGTGCTTTTGTGTGTGTGTGTGTGTTGCAATACATCACTTGCTTTATTTAGATAAAATAATTGTTGGTTTATGTGTCTGCTTTGGGTATCTGTTCAGTTTCTCTCTGTTGTTATCCTATGAGAAATCTGATGCTGCTGAACACTGTGCAGACCCTTTGACACGGTCAGTGGAACATTCTACTGAATGAAGAGACAAATGCAGGTCTTATGACTAAAATCCTCATCTCTCAATCACTGTTTGCTTCTTTCTCTCGCTCTCTCTCTGTCTCTCTCTCTCTCTCTGTCTCTCTCTCTCTCTTGCCCCCCCCTCTCTATTTCTCTTTCTCTCTCTCTCTGCCTCTACTCCTGCCTGTGAAGTCTGTTCTTATCATTTTGTGCACTCAGGCTGTGCTCACTCTCTCTCTCTTGTTCTCCCTCTCTCTCTCTCTCTCTCTCTCTCTCTCTCTCTCTGTCTCTTGGTTTCCAGCAGAACTGTACAAATAAAGAAACCCTTATCTGACATCTGTGAGCAAGCATAGCTTATTATAAACACACAGATATTGGTTTCATTTTGATGAATGACACAGAGTCAGAATAAGAAAAATGTTAGAAGTCAGTGCTTTGCAGTCGTATTGCGGAGCCTTTTCACCACAGACCACGTCTCATTCAGAGGAGCGCCACTACGTGCCAGGGTTCTGAGGCTTACGGAGCAAGTCTGGCTTCTTTAGAGTAAGGAAAGGCCCTTATGAAATGTATCTACAAGCCTTTTGCCTCAAAACTCTTCTGCCACTTTCAGATCTGTCTGGCTGTACATATTCCTTTAAAACATATTGTCTGACTTCAGGAATGCAGGGTGGATGGAAGAATGAAGAGTAGGAGGATGATGTAGGAGAGGTGGTGTTTGTGATTGGAGTGGTGTTGCCATGGTATTGAGTATGGCATGCTGTAAATCCATCTCCCTGAGGCAGTGTCATAGACTGAAGTGGAAGCATTCTCAATGCCCATGTTCACACACTGAAAAGGACCACAGCGTAGATGTGCCACAAAAATGGCTGAAATCCTCAAATATATGTCTGTCCTTAACCTTAAGCGATTCTGCCATTAGACTGTTATTAATAACTTCTGATTTATGTGCACAACTGACAAATCTGACAAACTCATGGCAAACATGAAAATTGATTCCAGGCCACTTGCATTTTGTGTTGACGCCGATCTTTCTTTTGTGTGTCAGTCTCTGAGGGGCCTCAGCCATCTGGTCTGTTGTGTGTGTATGTGTGTGTGTGTGTTTATTCCTTAATGACATCAGTTTGTTTCTCCATGTAGAGAAAGAAAAAGGCTGAATGCACTCTAAGGCTCATTGAGTTGCACTGTTTGTCTTAATGTGAAAGAACCAGCTCTCATCTCTGAGTTGCAGAGGTTCTGCGATAATCCTCTTGATGGCTGTTCTGTAATCATCAGCCACCTCAAACAGTGGTCTGGAATGTGATTATCATAGCTGTGTAACATGAAAACTGCAATGCAGAAGACTTAAGTAGACTAACGAAGGGTCATTTCATTCTCACAGAGGAACCAAGAAGACCTTCCTGCAGAGGCACTGAGATGTTGTGCAGCCCAGTTGAATGACTTGAGAGTTTAGATTACTTTTAGCCTATGTTTTTTTTTTCTTTCCACCCATTATAAATGTTGTTATTTTATAGCTTTGTCTAATCAACTATGCAGTCTTATGTTTGAAACATTACCTCTATTGCATTATATCTCAGATTTTGCCTCAACAACATCAGACGTCTGGTTAAAGATAGAATTCTTTGACAGATTTGACAAAGAAGTGTGTTTAGGTCTGAATGTTTTTCAGTGAAAGCAGTATTTATCAGACGACTTGTCCTCATGGTCCTTAGAGGGCTCATTTATCTCACACAGCCGTATGTTTGGCTTCACCAGTGTCACAGTTTCGCCACCTGTCGTGGATCACTTCCTAATCACACACACATATAAAGCCAGGTATCAGAATGCTTTGCCTGGAGCTGATACTTCTCTTGGACACCTAGAATGTTGTTAAGATATTCGTTTGTCTGAGCCTGTGGTGTGAAACAGGCCTATAATACTCTATGCCACATCCTAATCCATTGGGGTTAAATACTAGATAGTTGTTGGTCATCAAAGCCTCTTAAACCTAGTGATCCCTTTGATTGAAACGTGGAGAGCTTTAGCTTTTCACTAATCCCTGTAGTAATTTGCTCTAACTAGATAACAGTTATCAGAGTGATCTTCGTCTGGCAAGTGGTGTCTTAATTCCAGTAACATTTCAGAGGCTAGTGTCAGAGATTTTACGGCAGTGGCTTTTGGGGCTTTTAAGTTGTCAGGCTCAGAAGGTCAACTTCAGAGGGCCAATCCTTGAGTAGATTTGGGATTTGTATTTGAGATGAAGAAACCTACTCAGACCAGAGTAGAAAGCTTTATCTGTTCTTTAAATGGGTTGTCCATGTTGTCTTGGATTTCTACATTTTCTTTCTTTCTTTCTTTCTTTCTTTCTTTCTTTCTTTCTTTCTTTCTTTCCAATGAGACAAGCAAAATGTTGACTTTTTAATCCATAAAAAATGGTACACTTAAACCCACAAATGTAATATGGAGTAGGAGTGTCAAAAACTCTGTAATCCAGTTACACTCTATAATACAGTTACAAGTTTAGCCAGCTCACCTTCCTATGCAGGCTCAGTTGGCCAGTGGCTGATCGCCACGCTGGATTTTTACTGCATGGGTTGTAGCTTGGTATAGAAACTGTTCTTATTACCATCAACATTGCTCCCTCATTTCTTCAGCAAGCCTTCCCACCCCTCTACCAGAACACAGTCATTTGTATGCAACGGATCTTTAAGCAGTAAGCACTGAGATGCTGGTTTTCAGTTTAAGGCAACAGAAATGGAATAATTTGCCCTTACGGTGGTAACCTATATTATTAATTCCATAGTCATAGTCCTTGAAGGTGTCGTGGATCATGGAAGTGATTATGAAAAAGCAGTGATACAGCCCTGCTTGACACCAGTTTTCCACAGAAAAAAAAGGGCGTACCCTCTGTCAGCATCTACTACCTGGGCCTTCACACCATTGTGAAATGAACAGATGATTTGACTTGCTTCTCTGCACCACCAGAACCCCTTTCGACTCACAGAATGAAATGCCCTCAGTGTTTTTCCTGCAGTTGACACACAAATAAACAGTATGTCTACTGTCCCATGATTCTCTTTATAACTGCACGTTACTCTCAGGGCTGACTTCAGCTCCACGGCCAATAACGTGAAGAAGGATCTTATCAACCGTTCTCAACAAAGAGATGCCCCCTGTCAGCACAGTCTCCTTTTCTCTGGCACAAGTGGATGATCTCAGTGTCCTTGGGGACTATGACAGTACTCAGTACTCAGCTGTGTTTGAAGGACTTGCTCAAAATAGTCATCACACCATTGTACCAATGAGTCTGTTAGAATGGTTATTCTGTCAGAGCTGTGAGCAGCTTACTCACCATCATAGCATTGAAACATATGACTTTTTGACTGTTTTGAGTTCTAGATGAAAGGTACAGTGCGCGTATGGTTATAAGTCGTGATGCTTTTCATCTCTTGGTTTGGACACCCCACCCTGCATCTCCATTCATATGTCTCTGACAGTCCTTTTTTAATTGGTTGGACCTATTGTTCAGCCAGTCTAGGAGGTTCTTATGTCAGCTAGACAGTATTGTATTTGTGGATCATTGTCATCAAACCAGACCTTGTGGTTGTGTTATTATATCCAACTATTGCTTGAGCAGCCCTATATGTTGCATTCTGCATTTTCTGACATGATGTTTATGTGCCATAGTTAGATTTCTTATCAACCCCAGTGGTAGAGATGTACACAACATGTGTAAATCTGTTCCTTGGTGCAAAGCCTAGCATATCGCAGTCCTGAGACCAGGGATGCATCCAGGTTGCTTTAAAAGTATTTTTGGAAGCTAGTGTGGCTGATGATGAGTTGATGAGAGACACATAGACACAGGAGAACTAGATTATTAGAATTAGTTTTTCCTTTGCCATGATGACCCGGTACTTTGCTCCAGGCTTCAGAACCACAGCCAGCCCTGGTGCTTATACTGGTGCTATAAGTCATGTAGTTAGAGTGGTTTATCCTTAACAGGCATAGGTGTAATTGTCTTTGATAGACATTAAACTTGCTCTTTTGTTTCATCAAGACACATCAGTGGTGGGAAATAGCTGACAATCATGGTGGGTTGGTAACAGTTTGTTATTTTACAGTCATCAGCTTTTCTCTGACAGACCAACAGTCTTTTAGAGGACCAACCAGATGTGTTACTGTTGTCTTAATTCCAAAGACAACACCTACCAGGCTGCGGGTGTGGATCTGTGTGACCAATACAGTCGGTGTAGAGAGCCTCAGTGACTGTGAGATGTGATTCATTGTAAGACGTGGTATACGTAATATTGCAAAGTTGATGTTTTGCCCTGTAAAATGACCAACAATAGCTCTTTTCCGGATAATACAGTTATCATGGTCATGTGTAATGTATAAATGTTCTAAAAACCAAAGGAAAGAAAATTGTTCTTTGTTGACTCCAGAACTGGAGTGGCCAGCTGGACGTGGTCAGGCATGCTAGGAGGGCAAGCTTTTCTGGGTCAATCTTTTATAGACACGTTCCCTAGAGATGGAGAAGCATGCTTTCCTTACACTCCAGCAGGACATGAATGTTGTAGTCCAACTCAAACTCCACACCAAGTGGCAGCCGCATCGAAGCTGCTGAACCTGACAGTACTTCAAATGACAACTAGGCCTGACCAACATGGAGAAAAAAATGTAATGCGCGATACACTTGTTGGATATTGCAATGGCGATACAGGATGCAAATAAAACACAAATTAAAGGGTACAATATCAATGTGTCATGTAGTCCTAGTGACAGCCTTTGCCTGTCTTCAACAGAGCCCAGTTTGCTGTGGTTTCCCAGGTTCCTAAGAGGCCCTCATTGGCTTCTGTAGCAAACTCTTTAACAGTCCACTCAGTTCTGTTAGAAAGACTATGATGGCACAAGTAACCTGCAGAACAACCACTGTTTAGCTACATAGCAATGTGATTTTGAAACATTTACTTAACAGTTCTGGGAACAGGAAGTGAAAATCAGCTACTTGAAGGTATTGCTTTGACACTGTTAGCCTACCTTGTCGATTGGGTAAGCTTTGCAGTTACTCAGTGTGTTGGTATCAGAGTAATAATAGAAAATGGTTCTATTATAATAGAAAATGGTTCTATTATGACTGTTGCCATTCATAACTGTGGTCAGAAATTTTTTGATAAATTAACAAAAAAAAAGGTAAAACTGCAAAACTGTTTGCTACACTCTAAATGTTACTTTATCTTTTAAAACTGTCGCTCGAAAATAGTTCACATTACTTATACAGGTTATTCGTTTGTTGAGTTGCTTTCCAGAACTACATTAATATATGTTAGAGAATCACTTTTCTCATTGCTCACCCAAACACAAAAAATAGCCAGAGTAGATTGAAAGTGTGGGATCTGTGTTTACTCCAAATAAAGTGGAATAACCCTGAATTTCATGCAATGTGATTTTTTTTCTTTTTTTAAATTAATCACTTGAATTTGTCAGAGCTCACTTGATATCAGTCATTTTCCCTACTCTGCCCTGTATCTGACACATTTGACAGTGTTGAATTTCTAGATGTTTTTAAGCCTTAGAAACTTCTGCAGTGAGTCTCTCTATTAGGCGTTGTGCGGCAAAGCGCTACAAACAGCGTGTTATCATTAAGAGCAAATGGAAAAACGTTGTGTTCTTCATTCTGTTGCATGTGAATATGCTCTGTTACACAATGTGAAAAGTACAGTTTACGTGCTATAGCTAAATTTCAGCCACATTTTCAGGAGATGCCTGATGTCATAGATTCCATATTAATCACTGGATTCTGTGACGCAGCTTTCCTTGCATCACAGAAACTGTCGGGCATTAAAATATTTATGCCAAACTGAGTTTTCTGGCATTTGTTTTTCCTCTGCGAGGACATTGGTAATTTATTGACTCTACTGGCAGTTCAGTGTTCCTCTCCAGATTTTAATAAAATACTCTCATTGGTGCTCTATTCTCTCCGCCTTGTTTTTATTAGATTTGCCGTAATTGACTATATTTTTTAATTCCGTCTGACTTTGGTCCAAGGACATTGCTCATCAGAAAGACGCCACCTCATTATGTTCATTGTTCTATAGTCTTTTAACTACACTGTGAGTGGAATATTATTAACTTCTTGAGTCCAAACTGAGCTTGTTGCAGGTTACTGTTAGAGTTTTCATCTTCTCTGCCTATGTAATACACATCATACTCAGTAAAATAAGTGTTGTGGACCCAAAGACTGTTTCTGCATGGCAGCATTTCGTATGAAATCAGTCACTTGGAAGCACTCATGATTTGAATAAAACTTTGGTCGGAAACATAACTGTGAATTGAAATGATTAACCAAACAAGCATCAGACGAGCAGCCCCAACCTAAAGTAACCTTCCTGCGTTGAGCATTAATGTCCTGCGGTTGAGTTGTCGCTCCACTTCATAAATCTCTCTCTCTAGGTGTAACTCTAAGCCCTATAACACGGCATGATTATCACATTCCCTAAGCTGAGTTATCGCAAATCGCACAGGAAATGACTCGTTCTCTCAGTGTAGATTTACAAAACTGACAAAAATTCCATAATATTGTCAGACTGTGACTATATTGTTGCCCCATTCCCTTGAGAATCATATGTCTTGGCTTGAATAGCAGCCACTCTCTGACAGCTGTTAGGACAAGTGTGAGGGGATGACATCATCGGCCAAAAGACAACATTCACATAGATAGTCGCAGGTAGTGAGAAATATGATTGCAACATCACAAGCACAGGTTCCATCGAACACTTGTCATTTTACAATCTTACAATTTTACCTCTCTGTCTGGAAGACTGTTGCTATCTTTTACCTGTTGACACATGCTTTCTAGAGCTGTAGGACAGGACGTTGGCTCAACACCAGCATTATAATATCACAACTCTGTCTCACTCATCTCAGTGTTACTTGTCTCGTTACCTCTCTCTTCTATTTTCCATTAAGACAGAAGTTCTCTTCGTCTCTCTTTGCCTGTTCTCATGCTCCCTCCATGGCTCCCCCTTTTCTGTCCAAACCGTATTATGTCAGTAAGGACAAAGCTGACAGTCAGTACTACACTGCCTGTGTCCAATAATGAGCATTACTAATGACCCTGAAATTCCTCTGAGCAGCAGAGATAAGACATAGGTTTCCTGAGCAGCTCATATGATCTGAGGTACACATGTTTGCTTGTTGGGATGTGATGCAAACCTGTTACGGCTCGTTAAATCCTTATTTTGGATAGGTTGTCCTTGTTGCCACCCCCCAGGACTGGGATTGGTGGGCAGGTGTTAAAATTGTGACTGACCAAATGTTTTTCTTTCTTTCTTTCTTTCTTTCTTTCTTTCTTTCTTTCTTTCTTTCTTTCTTTCTTTCCCCCCTCCCTATCACCTTTGCTCCTGCTGTCTGGCTCTGATTCAGTCTAATCCAGTTGTGTTCCAGATGGTTTGTGATGATTAAGACCTCTTTGGAAGAGTATCACTCCAGTAATTCCCAGCAGCTGGGAGTATGTGAAACACTGTAGTAAAAATGTTTAAAGGAACAGAGAATAGATGTACAGAGGATGGTCTGTATCTTTCCTACATGATGCTTTTTGGCTGAATCATTGCTTCTGAATACCAAACTGAAAGAATCTCTGTATCTTTGGTTTTGACCAAATTTTATATATGAAACCTTCAGTCAGCTGTTAGTTATGTACTTCAGTACTGTGCACTTTAGCCCATGCTGTAATATAATGCTTCAGACAACATAAACATGTACAGAGTATTTTTACAAAGCAGAGATGGAGTCTGTAGGCTTGGATGAAGAGCATTGTCATGATATATGTACGTTTTGCAAAACCAGCAGTAGCCGTCTGGATTAGTGGTAGTTGTTGGAGTTTAAAAGACAGGGTTGGTTTGTTCTTCTCCTGGCTGCTGCTTTGCTGATGTGCCCGTGGAAGTGGGGTTTTGACTTGAGTAGGAGGTGTAGAGGGAATTCCATTGTGCTCCTGGAGTTGACCACATTGTTTTGGTGAACTGACGTGTGCTGCGTCTTATCTTATCTGAGCGATCTACGGCGTGGTAATCTACATGTCTCAGCCTTGTCTGTGGCCCCAATCTTCCCTCTTCAGCTTCTTTAGGCCTGTAACCGGGCTGGCCTACAGGTAACAGATTGTGTTTAAACGGACATACTAATGCAAGGGCACCTTTGGATGGGTCCATACAAAACCAGTACACTTCCAGTAAAGCTCAGCACTTTTGCCATTAAGGCTGGACTCTTTTTGCTTAGTGAGGTGCCTTCCCTCTGACAGCTGGTTTTGTATTGATTATTGATTAACTTGAATTTGACAAGAGGCTTATTAATGATGCCCATTCCAGAAGGGAATGTTTGTGGCAAACAGTGCAAACTTCAGTCCTCCAATCACAGGTCAGTGTGTGATGTGGTTAGATGTTTTTGAGCTCTTAGTGTTTATCTGATTTTCATTGTCAGACAAACACAGGTGTAGACAGAATGTGCAGGATAGGCAAAGAAAGACTGAGGTATAGGGGTGTGTGTTAGTGTGTGTGTGTTTGTGTGTTTGTGTGTGCAGACACTGGGTAGGGTGTAGCTGTAAAAGAATGGCCATAGTCATTTAACTAATAGCAGCAATAACCAGAATGGCAGAGGGCCAGGTAATGACTGGGGGAGTCTTGATTTCTCTCTCTCTCTCTCCCTCTCTCTGTTTCACACACACACACACACACACACACAAACACCCCCCCCCCGCCCCTCACACACACCTCAGTCTTTCTTTGCCTATCGTGCACATGATGTGTACATTTGACCGAGGTAGTGGTTTTAGTTTCTGGTTTCTTTGTGTGTTATTGGTCCAATACAGTGTTTGTGGCATCTGAAAACCATGTGTTATTTTTCACCTGTTAATAAGTTCATCATTTTGTTAATGTTAATAAGTCTCTTGTCATAATGTCATACAGTCAGGTAAACTGTCACATTCACTTTTCCACTGTACTGTTAGACCTGAAGTAATGCCTTGCATTCCCTGGGGGCTCTTCTTGGTATTTTTGTGTGTGTGTGTGTGTGTGTGTGTGTGTGTTTGATAGAACTCATGTGTCATGTGGTCCTGTGTGAGGTTGACATCATGCCCTGTGTTAAATCCCTCACTGAGGCTCTAAACGACAGGGAAGATCTGGCCATCTGACGCTGCCATCACTCTCTCTCTCTCTCACACACACACACATGCTGAGTGGAGACTGAGGTCTGTCTTTGCTGTCGGAGCGGAAAAACCAAATCTTCAACACACCTCAGCCTTAAAACAAAGAATTTTCCCCCTCATTTTTTGGTCCCTGCTGATTCAGTGAAAAATGTGAGCGTGTTTGTGTGTGTGTGTGTGTGTGTGTGTGTGTTCAGGTACATTTTATTTGATCAAGCAACCCATGGTTCCAGCGACATAATCCAAAAAAGACGTCTTTCACGCCGTGCCTAATGGTCCAGCTGATGCAGTCGTGGCTGCTGAATGATGACAGTCAGGTTCTCCTCATTAGAGCTGGAAGCTGCAGAGTAGAGTTTGGCTCGCAGACATTCCACATTGGCCCATTGTCTGCCGTAACCCTGGCGTGAACCGAGAGCCAGGCCGCCCTGTTATTTTGGAGCCTTGTCTCTGGTTTTGTGGCTGGACGCGATGTAATCGCTCTGGAGCCTCCAGTCAGAGGTGCCTGTGTGTGTGTATTCGTCCGTTTGTAAAGGAAGTAATTGCTCTCGGCCTGGGTCTGTTGGCCTTTCGCTTTGATGTTGTTGTGTGCCATTTAAACTGTGCTCCCCTCTCCCCTTCTGCTTTTGTTAGTGTACTTTGGATTTCCGCCCCCCAGCATCGTGGGCCATTTGCTTCTGAAGACCTTTTTTTCTTTTTCTTTTTTTTTTGGTCCTTTGTCTGTTGGCCTTAGGACTGACCTGCAGATATTGTTGAATATTTCGTCTCTCTCTCTCTCTGTCTGTCTCTCTCTCTGTCTGTCTCTCTCTCTTGCCTTTTAGTTACTTCTGAAAACCAGACAGACAAGGCTGCTCCCCTCAGTTGTTTACAAAACCACAAGTATTTTTCAGGTTGCAACACTTTAAACTAGTGCTACTCTTATTTGTGAAAGAAGCTGTGTTTTCTCAGGGAGTGAAGTGGTCCTCTGATCGTTGATCATCGGTGGCCGTTAAACTGTAATGAAGGGGCTCTGCTAGTTTTTCTTTCTGAAACACCTCTGTGCTGTCAGCTGGCTGAACAGAGCACCCAGCCAGTCCTTCTGTAGAGGACTCAGAGCTGGAGTAAACCGCACTTTTCTATATTTAAAGGATAGATTTCAGTTGTGCTGCTCTGAAGAATTTATGATTCTGTTTCCTTGAGATGTTATGCATAATTGAATCTCAAGAGGAAAGGAGAATGGTGAATCATATCACTGTGTGGCTTTGATGGAGGTCACTTGTTGGAAGTGTGACCTATCTGTGTCCTCAGAGGTTATCTGCACAGCTCTGTGTATTAGATGCAATCAGTTCAGTTCAATTCATTCAGTTCAGGTTAGTCAGTGCATTGACATTCAGGCAAGCAATATTGTATAACTCACCTGCTGGAAGTTTTTGGTTCCTGAATTCATGACCTTAATCGACCCAAAGCTTGGTCATCTGAGAAATAATGTTCTTGAGACCTTCAGTGGACTCATTTCTTTACCGGTTTGAGAGCTTTTCTCCTGCGTGGGTTTGAGAGCTGTTCTTCTGCACTGATGCATGAGAGCTTACTACTGGCTGTTTCATTGGTGTTTTCGAGTCTTTTGGGTATTTTTCACCCTGCTAGCAAGACTCAGCGGTGTAATAGGATTTCTTTTTTTTTTTTCTTCTTCGTTCAGACTGCTCACTGCTGACCTTCCTACTGTAAACCGTCTCTGTTCATGATTACTGAAATGTGTTTTTTGGCCTCCAACTTTGCTTCAGAACACTCTGAATGCTTAGTATTGATTCAGAGAAAAGTAAATGCTACAAAAGAGGTTTGTGCATCTGAGCGGAATACGGAGACAGCGTTGATGCTCTGTGAAGAGCTCGTAATCTAAATTGTGATTTGAATTGTGTTCAGACTGTTTCTATCACAGGAGCACTGCATTCTTTTGTCCCACTCAGGCCATTTGGTGATTGGTGTATGACTCCCCTACATTTTGACATGTAGAATTGATTTTTGTGAGCTCTGACAATCAGATGGCTTAGGGCATATCCTCCTGCTCCAACATGCTGAAAAGCCAGTTTAGTGTTACTCACCCATATATCACCGTGTCTACACTGTTCCCATCATTAAGGGTTTTTTTTTCTTTAAACATATTCTCAGAACTTTCATTTTCTCAGAGAGAGAGAGAGAGAGAGAGGAGTGGGGTGTCATGGAGTATTCTGTGTAAACCCTTTAGAATACCCCCTCTAGCGTCTCTGTTTGTGAATGTTGTCTTTTCTGTGGTTGTCAGTCTCTCTCTCTCTCTCTCTCTCTCTCTCTCTCTTTGTGTCTGTCCAGTGACTAACTGTTACTTGGTAATAAATGAGGTGCCATTAAAAGCACATCAGATCTGATCTGGCATCAGTGAGCTCCTGTCATTTTGAGCACGGAAACAAACAAATTAGGGTCACTTTTGCTTTTCTGCCCAGTTAGCAGAGCTCAGTTGTGTATGGCTGTCTCTTGAGAGTGAGTGATGTTTTTCTTTTCCTTTCCCCCTTATGCTGCCTCCTGTTGTTTCCAACAGTTCAACAGCGTTAAAGTAGATGCATGAGATTCGAGATTTGTTCGTTTGGTTTTGCGGTACGTGGCCCCCGTAAGCATGGATGCCCAACGAATGTCCAAACACATCAGGCCCATGGTGTGTTCTGTTCATTCGCCCATGTTAACAGAGTCAGCGTAAACATAACACACTCTGTCCACTGTGTTATTTGAATGTAAAGTACCCACAGTTTAATGACGTGCTCATTTATTAAGTAAAGCCGTTAGTTAGTTAATCCGCCTCTGATCTGACCCGTTTGATGCTTGCTGTGTTACTCTGCAGGATGCTGGAAAAATAGTGACGTGTGGATTGGCTAATCACCTTTTGGTTGCTTTGGAGCTGTCCAGCCCTTAATGACAAATGTGTGCAGGGAGATCTCCATTAATTAATACCGTGTGACATAGCCTCAGTTCACACTGAAATCCAGCTGAGTCAGGTGGAGTAGGTAAAACAAGCTTGTTTGCCTCACACGTTTCTATAATGTGGGATCCTTTGAAGATAAAAGCTCTACTCCCAGAGCATGTGTCTATGGGTTCATTGCTCTTTGTGCATTTTGACATATGTAAATCCAACACGTCACAAGTGGAGCATCTAATCACATCATCCAACACGCAGAGAGCTGGAGATGAAAGTCGGGCTTCAAAGACCAAACCTGCTTTATTTGCTCCACAGTTAACTGTTCATTACTCTAAACATAATGAGCACGCACTTAACAGACAACAGAATACAGCTCAGTCAACTTTTTGACCGTCCAACGCTGCAGAGCCCTGCTGTCATTAGTTGTCTCTCACGACACATGGAATAGCCTGTCTTCACCACAGATCGCTCTCATTTTTACTCTGAAGTACCCAGACGCTCTGTTGTTTTGCTCTGTTGTTGACATGGAATAGAGAATGAAGTCATCACCTACAGAAAAGCACCTCAAGCACCGTTCCTCTGGAGAATGAGCCTCAGACGTTTGCCTGTGCAGCCGGCGTAAAGCAAATTGCTGACTGAACGTCTCAAAATAACCACCCTGTCTCCATCCCCTTTGTTCTCCCCGTGGCCGCTTCCTGCGCCCCAGAGCTCCGTCCGTCTGTTCCTGGGTCAGTGACGCACAGATAATCAGCTGCTTTTTGGAAAATCCTGCCCAAAGCCCACATGCTCTCCTGTGTTGCATTGTAGAGAAAACTCATAACTCTGCTCTCTGATCTCCTTACTGATTACAGTGACAGAAGCCACAACTCAGAGTTGGATGTGAAAGGATACAAGGACAGATGTTTTGAGTTTTAAGTGGGGTTTCATGTGTTGGGATAAAGACTGTGTGATTGTGTTTTGTTATTACTACAGCTCTGCAGTCATTGTGTCAGTGCACAGATGCACACACACATACACCTCTGTGTTGTCCAGTTTTTATAATGATTGTCTGCCTTTGTTTGGCACAGTTATGCACACAAACCTCCATTATGCTGGCTAATAACAGGCTAAGTCTCCCAGCGTGCAGAATTCATGAACCACTAATGTCTTTTTAAGTCAGAGTGGAGTGTGTATGTTATATTCATGAGCTTGGCTAGCGTCACAAACGCCCAATTAAGCTTCTGTTTAAAATGTGTTATTGATGCGCAGTGCGTTAAAAGGCTTATGCTCTGGTTCATATGACACCAGGACAAGCCACATTTAAACTGCACCTGTGTCATTTTAATGATGGGAGCGCTCACTGTAATGTAATGTAATGGCTTGGTTTCCTCAGGCATATTTCTTCAGGTTTGATATGTGATCCCTTCTGAGACGAATGGAAAAAAACGCCTACCTTCATGCCATCACAGTACATTGCAATGTTGTTTGGCCTACAAATCTACCACCACAATCTCTGTGCATACAGCCTTATGTCTGCATGCTTATTCACTCTGTTCCTGTAAGTCAACATGATGTTACATACAACATAGGGTGTGTGTAGACAGTTTCCTAGGAAAGCATATCAGTAGGAGTAGTGAGTCATATGCAGAGTGTGTTCCCTCAGTATGACTGGGCAGGAATGGGCCTTTGACTCACTCTGATAGTGTCAGGGAATGAGCGAGTGGGTCCAGCAGGAAGAGGACAGAGATAGTTGTCTTTCAGTACTCAGCCTTCTTGTAAGTGAACTTCAAAAAGGGTGAATTCACTTTAACAAATTTAAGCGCTTTTTTTTGGAGGGCTTGTTTTGTGTGGGAGATGAATGGAGGTCTAGTCTTATCTGCGTGTACACATGTTGTGGTGTTATCTGTGTGTGTGTGTGTGCTTGTGTGTGTGTGTGTGTGTATGTGTGTGTGAGGAGCAGTGGTTGGATAAGGGCAGTAGGGTGAGTTGATGGAGCATTTAAGGAGAGTTTAATAAAGGCTGGAGAGCAATGTGATCAGGGGCACAGCTGGGCTCTGATTTGTATCAGCTTTAAGCCAAACGTCCCCCCCCCCCCCCGTTTTTTTCTCTCCTTCTCTGTCTGTCTCTCTCTCTCTCTCTCACACACACACACACACGCACGCACGCACACACACATTTTCAGGAAATAAGATTGACTTTTGGCCTTGTTTTGGATTTAGAATAGTGGCAGTGACATAAAGTAATAAAAGGCTTTAACACAGGGTTATGCTGAAGTCTTCAGTGACCACTGCTATTGAATGTCACCTTCTGTGTAATAGGCCTTTGAATGACTGTAACAGAAACATGAGACCATTGGTTAATTTTAGGTGCTAGGTTAAGTGACGAACTCTCATCCAAATGCTAAGCATGGACTGGTTCTCTGTCATCTAGTAACCGTGAAGAAAAGCAAGACCATCTTCTCGCGCCCCTGTCAACATCATACCACCTCACATGCTTGGCATACTTACTGACATGTCGCACTCGCATGCTTCTGCCTGGTCTGACGGTCCTGTGTCGTAATAACACAGCACCTTTTGAGAGAAACCCCCTACAAACTTTTGGCAAAACTGTAAAAAATAAAAAAAAAAAAACAACTCATACTATCATCTAGCTTTTGTTTTAATGCATTTAATGACTTCTGAAATGAATAACTGTTTACAACGCAGAGTCATGTCACCAGACTCTCATACAGTGCCCTCTACTTGCTGAATCCAGAAGTGCCTCTCTGTTCCTGAACTGTGTGTGTGTGTATGTGTGCTGAACTGTGTTTTCATCCTGTTGTTAAACAGAACGTTGTTTCTGTAGTGCAGTTACCTCACAGAATGTGCTGATGGGTATTTCTCTCAAATGTACACAGGACTCTCTTTGTGAACCGTGAACTTCCTTCTGTATTTTCAGCTCCTTTTGCGGGCTTTTGTTGTGCGGTGTGCCCAGCAGGTTTGTGACTCCTGTAGCATTTTTTCCACTACTGGGTGGAATCACATGGAAACAGGCAAGGCCTGTCTTCATTTTGTTTTCATTCCCTTTTGCTCCAGAGGTTCAGGGAAACAAAGCATGAAATTCGTGGTCTGGTTCTGCCATGCTCAATAAGAGGAGTCATACCTGGAAATATATTTAGGAAGCTGTGAGAAATGATTGCTGTGAAATAATGCCGCAAAAGAAAGCAAGAATACTGGAAAGAACAAGAGGAGAATGAGTGGATTGGAGCATCAGGCCAGAGAGCAGAAGGGTGAAGTATAACAGTGAGGATTTATTATTGGCAGAACAGGCCCCATTGGCATAGATGACAATGTATCATCTTAATCATGTAACTCGCTGTTTGGACTAAGTGGTTGTATTCCTCTCAGAAAGCAATCAGGGTGAAGAAACTATAGAAATATGTCTTTGTTTTCTCTTGTGTTTCTGTTGGGACAAAGTAGAAAATGTAATGAAGGCTGGTAAAGCAAAAGGCAGGCAAGACTCTCTGTTTGCTCAGTTGTGTTTTGAGGGCCTTTAAGAATGAAATTGGATCTTTGGCATTCACATTAAGCAAAAAAATGGTGACATTTCAAGAAATTAGACCATTGAAGATAATGTTTCAGAATACTGAGTAGGAAAGAATATGCTTTTTGGGAAGTAGTAAAGGTCGTTTTAGAAAAAGTTTTGTACCTCTCGCTTTTGTCTATCCATCAATAGCGAAGGCGCTCAGAACCCCCTCTCGGCCGCTGAGATGCGGAGGGGAATATTACGGATTCACGGCGATATTGACACTGCACTGAAATGTGCCTGAAAGGTTTCACCAAGTCTTTTTTGTTTTCCTCCTTTCGGAGTTATTTTTGAGATCATGCACGTCCTCAGAGCGTGAATTTGTACTGCCTCCAATCCTGTGTTTCTCCTTCCTGAGAGTAAAAGGCATGGCAGGCATGGCTTTGAAGGGGAGGCATGTTAAAAATAGGCTTATGCATGCTGTCAATCAGCCACTGCTCTCTGACAGATGATCAAGTTAGGTGTTTGCAGTGATTATGCTGCGGCGAAAGCTTTACTCATAAGAAGTGGCAAACTTTAAAAAGGAACTGACAGCTCAGAGGCTTAATCAGATCCTTTGCCCAAAAGGGAACCCTGGTGTCACGATGGTTGCGCCTCAAAACTCTCAGCGTGTCAGCTCTCGGCCTTAGGCTCTCAATCTCGAATACCCTGGCCTCATGAGCGCTTCACGCGGTTTGCTCCCTGGTCTTTGTTTTTGCTCAGAGCTGGACCTGCGGCTGGATCTTGACCTATGGCCGTTATGCATTGGAATGTTTAACAATGCAGCTACTCAGGTGTCGTGACTAATCTTGACTTATTGTGTGGCTTGCTGTCCCAGCTGAATCAGTGATCATCACTAATTTTTGTGACAGGTAAGCACTGTTCTAAATTTAGCTGACTGTCAGCTGGAGTTGCTCGATTTTGGCAAAAATCATCATCACTATTATTTGTAAGTAGGGAAAGTTCACATTGAAATAATGGTATAAGGTACAGTACGTACATAAGCCAGTAACATAGGCATTTTGTTATGAATATCAAGACATATGTATTATAGGTTAAATATGTACTGTACCATTATACGCCGGGCAGTGCAACCACTTTTTATACAAGAGACATGAGATACATGTATTGCATGCCTGAGGCTGTTGTGTTCGCTACATCTGGTGACGTCCGCTACGTCCCATTCTCCAGTCGGGATTTCTGGACTGTATTATAACCTTACGGGACCACAGACGTACATGTGATCGAACGTTGCCCGAACGGACGCTATACGTCACACGACTGTATATACATTTAAATAAAGAATGCGGCACAATAATTGTTTTATCTCGATTATCTTGTTTTCATAATCGTTGGAAGCCAAAATGGTAATTGAAAATAAAATTCGATTAATTGCACAGCCCTAGTGTTATTGCAGAGTAGCATACGAAATGTTGTAAAGATTTAAGTGTCTTGACTAGAGATGTTCTAAAAATAGCGCGTCCTGAAGTGGCAGTTATTATGGTCTTTGCTAACGGTATAAGTTTTGGTCTTGCCATTATCCTGACGAGGACTTGACTGAAATTCTGCTTAGTGAAGTGGAAGAGAATGGTAATTGAGTGTTTGGCCGTGCAGTGATGTAATAAACAGCTGTTCAGCTGGCTGACAGAGCCCCCACTGCCCTGAAGAGGGAGTTTCTCTCTGTGTGCGTCGCTGTTTCTCTCTCTCTCTGTTTTTTTTTTCTTTTTTTTCAAACACACTCACTCAGTGGAGTCTCTTGGACAATGAAGCGTGATACGATGTGCAAATGTGTGAATGTGTCAGAGAGAGGGAGGGAGGGAGAGAAAGAGAGAGTTGTTTTGGACTGAAAATATGCAGTTATCTCACCCAGTTCTATTGTGGAGTGCACATCATGCTCTGAATGCATGTTTATGTAACCTTCAACAGTTGGAGAAGGCATGTGGCACACCTGAACTGGATTTTAAACAGTTGACAAATCTGGAGTACCTTCCAGCGCCTCTCTCAATGTCTCCACTCTCAAGAGACGACCCCTAAAAGCGCTGTCCAGAGGATATTTTGTGCTTGGCTGTCTGAGTGCTCTAAGCAAAAACTGCTTCTCTCTTGTCCTTGCACCAACATTTACTTAAAACCAGAGTTATCTTTAGATATGTCAGTCAACACTGCATTTGATTTAAAGACAGAGATTTCAGAGCTGCTAGAGATGCAACGGGTAAACAAAGCTACTGCTGGAAAGCGGATTTGATTCATCTTTGAGCTTTAGGGAGATTTGATGCTGAATCCTTAAGCTTACAGAGTGGAATTAAACTTAGGAGAGAATTGATGGATCATTGTGGTGCCAACGTGTGTGTTAAATCCTTCATTTCTGATCACTAAATCAGAGATGATTTGAGGCACTCCTCGGTCTGATCACGTTCCTCATGGACCTTTTTCCTCTACTTATGCTTTTGAAAATGCAACCCGCATTGCCAATTGGCAGTGAAAAGTTGTTAAAAAAAAAGTGTCATCGCCTCATTTCTGGGCACTGTGTGTTCTTATCCTCTGTGTTGGTGGTCCCTTTCCATGAGATCCCCTCCACTTACTTTCTGCCAGGCCTGGAAGACAAATGGCTCTGCTGAGCAGACATAGTGCCACCGCTGGATGAGTCATGTGATGTGGAAAAAAAAGCCAAAGACGACCTAATATTTCTGGATATGAATTTTTGAAGACTTGACCAGGCTCGAGCTGCGCCGACTGAATATCTCAAAACAATTGTTTGGGATTTTTCTCATGTATAAATGCCTGTATTGTTTAAAATGTAGTTGTGCATCGAATGAGGTGTGGGTCTGTGAAAAAACATCCAGAAAAATCCATTTGAAAGGAGGTTTCTTCATTGTGAATTAAAAAAAAAAAAAGTCTAAAACAGTAAATAACTTTTTAATTATTATTTCAGACCACCAAGTCGCCAGTCGGATATATGTAGGGCCAGTGATTATGATTAAGGATGTTAAATGCAATTAGTTACATGACATAACAGGCTAAAGCTAAAGCACTCAGTGGGTCATACAGCCGTATATGTAGCTGTGTGCAGCGTATTTTGAATACCCATCTCTTTGTCTTGCTCTGGTCATGCTCCCTCCCTCTTTGGAAGCATGATGTTTATATTCTGATCAATGGTTAACTGAGAAGGACAGGTTTTGGCAGTTAAAGGAGAAGATGGCTCTCGCTGAGCTATGGGCACATTTGGACTATTTCCTCCCTGTCATTAAACAGCTTGAGTGAAATATCATCTGAGGGACTGAGAAACGTTAAGCTAATGGTTGCATTGCATCCCATTAGTCAAAAAGGCAATGAGATAAACTCTTGGAACAAAGTAAACAGCAGCCATTAATGTGACGGTTGTTTTATGAGCTGGCAACACACGGCCCTTCCATACCAAATGCTAATAAAGATCAAAGTGAGATTTCATTTGTATCTTAAACTTCTTCAATCAAAACCTCATTTCAGAATTTCACAGATTTGTACTTTGATCACCACGATCTGAGTTTGGAACACATTTCTTTGATGTAGATCATTGTTGACAACGGATGCAGTATGCTGTTTACTGTGCCAACTTGATTGTCAGACTTGGTTGGGAATTGAATAAACAGCATAAAGATTTTTATTAAATATTCACAAAGTGTAAGTGTCCTTGTCATACTTGTGTGTTTCATCCCCCTCTACAGTAAGACTTTTCAGCTTTAGTAATCATACTAATCAGTCAGTGCTTTCCATCCCTTTTTATAAGGCATGTGTGTGTGTGTCTGAAAAACATTTGAACAGGGATCTTACTGTAGTTAGTTCGCAGTCCACCTCACATAACAGTCTCTCTCTGTTGGTGGGGTCTGGATTTAGCTCGAAAGGTGTGGAGTAACACCCTCGGCCGTTGCCTTTTATTGCACTTCCTTTTAGCTTGTGCCAAAACTCCAGGAGAGGTTTTGTTGAAGTCCTGAGGCTTTCTGGGAAATGGCAGGACTTTGAATTGGAGAGCATAGCCTGGAGTACTGATAAGAGCTGTGCTCCGGGGATTTGAAGGTGTAAGTTGTGACACCCTAAGAACACACAAAAACCACTTTATATAGCTTCTGAAAATTTTCCAGTGCAATGAGATGTTTCAGCCAGCAGAGGGATACTAGCTCCACAGCAGAACTCTCTCCTCCTCACCTTTGGCTGTTATGAGAAATTAATCGAGTGTGTCACTGAGAAATACTTGTTTTCTTCCACTGGTGATTCATCTTCCAGGCTAGAGGTGTTTCCTAAGCCACAGTTTCAATTTGACATGTGGCCAAAACTACTGCTGCTTTTACATTCTGTGTGGTTTCTTGCTTTATGTTATCAGGACCTGCATACCAACATTCGCATGATGCTTAAAATGCATTTAGACACTTTCCTGTGTTTGTATTTGAGTAGATCATATTTCTTCTTAGGAATCCATCCACTCCAAACACGGATGCATGCGGGTTAGAGCACAGCTTCTCTTACATTTACTCAGATGCCACATTATATGATCTACACACCATCAGCAGCTGCTCAAAGCTTTGACCATGGAGTGTTTGTCTGGTACCGCCAGATGAGGGCAGCGTCCTATTATATTGTGGACTGTTGATAACCTGGACTTATTACAATCTCAGTGATGCTTTTTTGGGACCAAGCATCAGATATTAAATAATATCATATTCTTCATAGTCTTCCTCTTCCTCCTGCCTGTTATTTTTGTGTAATGGATGTTTATGACGTCTCAGTCAGTTTTTATGAAAATATACACGTGAACAGAGAGTCATGCCAGTATGCCCCAGAGTGTTTTTGATTCTATCAGGATAAACTCTGTAGCACCACCACCAGTCTATAATTTGCATCTCGCTTATTGGCAAAGCCATATATCTGCATAGGGTATGTACATGTAGGGCTTAATCTGCATACGCTGCATCATGGGTAACCACTGACATTGCATCCTGACTCTCAGTTAACCATATTGCTCTCTTAAGCCATTTTCTCTCATTTGCAGTTGTCTTTTTTTTTCATAATGACAGCTGTGGCAGCCATACTGATTGCCTGATCACAGTAAAAAGTGTTTCTGATCCTGGAGAGAAGTGTTCTGCTTCCAGTGCATCTGTTTATGTCCAGATCAGCCATTTTGGGTGCACTGGAAGAACTCACTGAGCTTTGGACATCCCGTAATGTGTGAAAATCGAAACTGTCAAACTAGGTTATGTAGTGGGTACTAGGCGTTACTGTCTATGGCTTTAATCACTGGAGTAGCACACGCACAAAGTCGGGTCACCCAGCCCACTCTGTGTTATGCCAGCTCATATGTTCTTACTGTTAGAGCTTGGCCCTGTTCATTGCTGCTTGTGGCTGTGTCTGTGTTTTGGACTCATAGTCCCTTGATTAGTCTTAAATCTCATGCACTTTGTGTAATCACCAATAGGCCCAGACGACATGAAAAATGTCTAACCAACAGAATAATCGTATACAGTGATACACTGTTGTGTACCATGTTGGAAACGAGCAGAAGAAGTCGTGGGCTCAGGGATACACTGACAGTAACAGAGACAGATTCCCTAATACAAAGCATGTTCACTTCAACATAGTTCTGAGAGGGGCTATTCTTCATCCTCTGGGTCCTGTCTAAAACACTGCGAAAGCAGCGGGCTGGGTGTTTGCTTTGACTACCAAAATGACACTCCCTATCTTTTCCTTTTACTTCTCAACACAATATGTGACAGAGCCAAGTGTGTGGCCAACGCAACACAAGAAAATGAGATCACACAGGTAGTGGAGTGGGTAAACACAGCCCTGAAATGAACGTGTTAGATGAACAATGAATAACTTGTACCTGACACAGGATTGTTCGCTCAAACTACGCTATCATTTAGAAAAAAAAAGGTTGTGTTTTAGTTGATAACTTAAACACGATGAAATATGGTGCTCTGAAAATACTGAAAATGAGTTCAGCACACTATCAGTTCCATACTGCAGTCTACTGAATTGGTCATATAAGTCTAGCTTATATTGTATTTCTCATATTAGCCTAGGTTGACAGTCAGGGCAAGGTGTGGGACAGTGTAGATTCTCACTTACTGTCTGTATTGTATGACTAGACATGTATTTTCACATCAGTGCTCATACTGTTTTTTTTCTCCTCTGTTTTTCTCTCTCTCTCTCTCTCTCTCTCTCTCCTGTTGCTTCAACACATCCTGTCATTTGATGCCTGGCTCCTCTGAAAAGGTAAGTTTTGAATGTTTTGAAACATACATATATATTTTTTCGGAACGCTGACTACCCTTTAATGGAATGTTTTTCATGCTGCTGTAAATGTAAACATAAGTCTAGTGGATATCCAGGAGTTCTGTGGAATCCGTGCTGGTATGCAGCTCAGAGTCAGAATGAGAAAATGTTGTGGCCTAATCTGGATTTTCAGGATGTCTCCGTGAGTCGTCTGAGATGGGCCTGACTTTCTGTCTGAAGGCCTGCTGACAGACCCACCCGTGTTTGGCTTATCGTTTTGCTGATGATTCTTCCGAGGGAGGACTAAACCTTTTGTGAAGTTCTGTTTTGACGCTCTTAGTGGATAGATACGTCTTTATCGCACGCTGCTACAATCTCTCTTTACATGCAATTGATGTTGGTGATTTTCTCCGGAAAGCATGTGGCTCAGTCAGGCGGCTTTGTGTCTTGGATGCAGCTGAAGCGCTATCATATACAGCATCACAAGATGCACTGTATCACAGTGACTGAACCAAACGCCTGGAGTGGTTATCCTGTGAGGCAGGGCTTTGTGTGTGTTACAACTTGTCCACTTTTTTGTTTTATCTCACTCTCACTCTCTGTGGTGCTGCACTACTGCAGCGCACAATCCTCAGTAGGTCCTATCCCTCCTGCTCACATACTGTATAAAGCCTACAGGATACTGCACTGGATTCATTTTAATGATTGTGAAACATTAAGGGGGTGTGATTATGGGGTCTATGGTCTTGTTTCATAAAGATGAAAAACAGAACTCTATCAACTGCGTGGGCTCCGGGCGTGGGAAGCCCTCTATACGTGGCAGGCAATGACTGGCCCTGTTTGGATGATGGGGAACTGGGTGCCAGACTGGTTTGCGTTCGGCCAAAGTTCTAGCCCCCTGCTCTGGAACGTCCTGAAACATAAATGAGTGGTTGAACTTGACCTTTTGACCTTTCTGATTTCCTGTGTATGCCCCCACCACCCTATCCCCAGTGTTGCTTTCTGCCTTTGTATTTTTTTGGTTGTTTTTTTTTTTTGGCTCCCTTCTGTGTGGCTGTGTTGACATAAGCCTTCATTGTAAAGAGATCAATAGGCGTGAGTGATAGAGGGGATTTGTATGTGTTGGCTGTGTTGATGGAGTGAGATTGGATTTGATCAGAACTAGGCCACAGCTCAGTGGACTCCGAAGAGCCCGAGTCAGTGTCTCCACTGAGCATGCTCGCTAGTGCAGAGCCAGCGCTTGGGCTTATATGACTCTGTTCTCGTAGCTCCGACAGAGGCTTCAGGGACAGCAGCCCACACAGCTGCCTTCACACTTACACACACATGCATGCATACACACACACACACACTTTCTCTCTCTCATTCTCGCTCTCTGCTCTGTTCTGTCTTAATATCACTCATCCCTTTCACTCAGTCCTCACATCCTGTATGTCTGTTGTTTCTCTCTGACTCTACATACATAGACAGAGAAACAGACACACACGCGCACACACACACACACACACACACACACAGAGCTTCTGAACTCAGTGGTATTAAAGCAACCGCGAGCTGCATACCCCCCGGAGCAGGGAAGGACTTCTTCCGAAAAAGCCCGTGAGGAAGTGCGTCCTGTACCCTCATTGAGTTCAGTTTGACAGATCCTACACAGGTAAGGACAGGAAGCTGTCACTGCCTCCACATAGCAGACATGTGAGTGCTTGTGTGCGTATGTATGTGCTTTTGAATGACTTTACCTTTATGCACTGTTACAGGGAGACGATAGCTCCTGCCTGTCGTGAGAAGCTGTCAGCTGTGATCATTTGCTAATGAGCGTTTGTGGCAGAGACGTCGTGCTTAGCTTAATTGATTCCCACTGTAGAAGGCTACTAATCATATGATGAAAAGCGTTACGGCAATTATGTGGGTTTATAGGTATTGAATATTTTGGTTTAATTATTCTTTGGAGGATAACTTTCATCATGTGGAATCTCTTGTCGTGCTTATTATTGCTCTTCTGCTCCACGTTGCTGCTTTACTTATACATCCTCAAAAGAAACTGAAAATATGGGAGAGGGACGATAAGACAGAGGAATGTGCTTCCGTTAAAAAAAATCCAAGCTGAAAACAGGCCTTTTAGACACAGTAGTTAGAGTCTTGTCTTTAGTCTTTTGTTTTTTTTGGAATATGTTGTTCATTGATATGATGTTGTTACGGTTTGGGGTTGGTGTGCGGTTTGATTCGTGCCTTTTTTTTTGTTTTGTTTAGGCGTATGAAAAAGCCTTGAAGTTGCTATAAGAAGGTCTTGTTCGGCCAAGGTGTGGTTATGGGATATAAGTGGAACGAGTGTTTGGTTTGGATTTGAGGGCAACACGCTGTTCTGTCTGGATGGAGGAAACCCGCGCTTAGCTCTAGTGTGTTTCTGTTAACATCCAAAACATGATCAAACCATTGTTTTCCATTTTCAAATCTTTTAGGGTTATGGAGCAAAAGGGTGTAGGCAGAGAGAGAGAGTGTCATATCTGCCATATACCTCTCTCTATGAAAGCACTTTAATAAAAATGGTTTGTGTAAAATAACTCCAAGCTCATACTGGTAGGTAATGCTCCATACTCCATAAACCCTGAGATGCAGTGTGGACTGTAGTTATTATTGGTTTAATGGTTTGAGAAGTACTGTACATATACCCTTGGTGGGTGCCACTTTTACCAGTGAGTATAATCTGTTTGGCTCTCAACTCTGCTTGTTTTCCTCTCAGCCAACGTATTCTTGGATTTTATAAACACTTCTCTCTGTTTGCAAAGTACAAGCCATTCTCGACGGTGAACTCTTGTCTGTCCATCACAGATGGGAGTGAGCTCTTCAATAAATTCAGTGATATTAGCTGCGCCACATTTCCAAGGTTTTTTTTTTTTTTGGTCATTCTGTGTTCTCTTGGGTCAGATTATGGACTGGGTTTAGGGTCAGGCTTGTGGTACCAAACTCAGACTCTTTTCTAGCATTTTTTTGGCCACATACCCAGATCTTGAACCCAGTCCTTATTTATTATGCATGATGCAGGTGCTCGTCTCAGCTCAGAGATCCTTTCATTTTCTTAGCCTATTTTAAGTGACAGTCTTTTCAGACCTTGTTTTTTACTGAATGTCATTGAATGCATGAATGTCATTTTTCAACTTAGTTCCCCTTTCACATTGGGTATCCTTTCCTTTAACCATAACCAGAAAACTCATACATCCTCATAGCATTCATCACAAAACCCGGTCTGATGAGACCAACTCTTTGGAAGCAAAAGGGTGTAGGCAGGTAGAGTGTGTGTGTGTGTGTGAGTGTGTGTGGTGAATAGGAGGGTCATGTGAGGTTTAACGGAAGCTAGACACTTTTATTAAATGTGATTAAACACCTGAAGCCGGTGCAATTTAATTTTTACAATCCATTATCTTCTTCAAGTCTCTGTATTAAGGTGTGGCATTATTTAAGAAAAAAAAGTCCCTCTCTTCTTTTATGTTCCTGTACTCTGTCTAAAGCAGTGGAATGAGGTATGAGGTCTTTTCAGTTATTTTGAAAATGATTTTGGTTTGTGCCTTGTGGGAATTTTACCCATAACTGGTTTACTTGACTTTCCAGGTGTCTGCTGAGGCTTGAAATAAGATGTCTTTGGCTCACGTAGATTTGTTGTGCTGTGCTGTGTTTTTTTGTTTTTGGTAAGATTGCCTTAGCTTCATATGTTTGTTATACAGTTACAGTGCAGTACCGTTGTGGAGAAACCTGTGCAAACATCAGTAAAAACAGAGCAAATAATAGACCTGTTTGATGCCACAGTGGGCTTATTCACTGGAGGGGCTGTCTGGAGTGAAAAATGGAGCCACGAAATGTTCCCATAACCTTTCCTTATGGCGGATCGTACTTAGAGGTCATCTTGACCCCCTGTATGATCAGACAGAGATGTGAACCTATGTGAAAGTGTCGTTTCAGATAACGGTAATTCCCGTCAGGTGTCTCAGGCTTTAGTCAGCATGTGGCCTTGATAAGTCAGTGAGGTGAAACCTTTGCCTTTAGTATCGGAGTGGGATGGTGGTGTTAGAGAAGAGAGAAATCACTCAAGGATTATTTGTGTAATTTATGAGGAACTTGATTCGCATTAGGCTTTACCTTTTTTTATTCTGTTTTTCCTCAATTTTCTAAGTACCGTGTATCTTTTCTTCCCTCTCCTTGCACATTTGACCTTTGGCCTTTTTGCCTCAGCAAATCCCATTAATTCCACACGCCTTCATCCCTCTTAGTCTGTACGCCTTTTTTTCTCCTTCTTTTTTCTGTTCTTTTTTTAAACCTACGGGAGCAGATTGTCAAAGCTTAATGCACCTCAGGAATGGAGAGCACCAAGGACTGACAGGCTTAAAAGGATAACATAATTGCTTGCAAATGGCTTTAGCTAAAGCTGTAATTAGTTGAATAATTTTATTTTAATTAAACGCAGGTCACATACAGTCTCTAGGACCAGGTTAGCCCACACTCGCTCTGCACTGACCCATGATAGATACCTTCAGAGTAACGGTCGACCGATTTAGAGTTCCATCATATCTTTACTGAGTTTTCTTGTTTATTCCTCTGCTGTGGGGTTTTTAGATTTTATTCTCTGGCTCTCTGTGTCTGCTACAGTAAGCCCATGTTTCCCCGATCAACACAGACTGTGTGACTCAGACAGTGGCCAAGACCAGCTGTGTGAGCTTTTAAAGTCCTTAAAGAGTGGATGTGGGCTGCGTTTGTGCGGCCTTTCTCTTTGTCTCAGTATCCACTCAGGTGGCATTTAGTGTCAGAGGACTGGCTAGCTCTCGAGGCTTTGACTGACTTGATGACTTAAAGACATTCGAATGCCTTTTTCACCCACTTCACTTTTCAACCTCCTCTTGTACTACTTCCTCCCCCTCTTGGCTGTGGCTGACTGCTTTACGCAACACTCTCTTGAAATTCTTCTTGAAAGGCAGTGCGTGTGTGTGTTTGTGTGTGTGTGTGTTCGTCCCCCTTCTCAGCAGAACCAGAGTTTTTCAGCAGCAGCCCTGAGAAAGAGCAGGACTCATCTGTTTGTCTCTGAGGACCTGGGACCAGCTGACACTGGTCGCTCAGTCCAGGCCTCAGCAGCACTGTGTTATAAATATCTTTGTGTGTGACAGACACTCGCTTTTGGGCAAAAAAAAACTGTGACCAACTGTAGGTCTGGTTGCCACTCATTCACTGTTTTTTTTTTTAAGACAAAATTGCTCTAAGAAAAACTCTCTCCATCTGCATTCTGTCATTTTATACAGGGAATCTACAATGCCAGTAGTCAATTATTCAGTGTTGTATTTGCATGGTGGGCGTATATATGTCTTGGAAAAATTCAGAGGGTTTTATTGACATTAGCTGCGCTGCATCAAGGGGCCTGTTTACAGGGAATAGCTGAGAGCATGTAGACTTTAATTCCCTGGTAATTGCAGTATTAGTGGTGTGATGCATGTGCAGCAGCTGTCCATATTGGTGCACAGAGGCCAGAGGAAATTACCTGATTGCCTCTCTGTCAAACTCCCGCCATTATAAACTAGCCCTGATAATCTCCAGGCTTTGCTCTTGACTCAAAAAGAAAATGCCGTACCAGAAAAGCCACGTTCACACAAATATGACGACACTTTGGTCTCTCTGTCAGTGCGTCTGGGCGTGCTTGTACTTTTTAGTTGAGTGTTACAGTGCTGCATGACTTGTGTTCTTTTATTTATGTATGTTTATGCAGCGTAATTTAGTATTGTTGCACGCGAGTAATGGCATTTTGTTCTTAGTCATTGTGTACGGACCAATGAGCTTCAAAGGTGAAGCCTGGTAATGCTGTTGGCGAGTTCATAATAGGGAGAGATACTGCGGAGTACAGTGACTGAAGCTGCTCTCAGCTGTACGGTGGGGGTGGGGGGGGGGGGGGGGGGGGGGGGGCTGTGTCAGGCTCCACTGTCATGCTAGAGTGCTTCACCACTGATGTTCAGAATTGCAAACATTTTGGAGTTCCTGTTTGTCAAATCTGCCCAGGCCCACACAAGGCAGAACTGACAGAAAAGCGTGTTTTGCATTAGAGCTTTTGTTCTAATGCAGAGGAGCAGGCATTTTTTTTCTTTTCTTTTTTTTTTTCTTTTTCAAACAAACCCTCTGTTTTCTGGAGTTGGGGAAATGTGTTGAAGGGCCGACTGACTCTGTCACTTTTTCGCCTCTAGCTATGCTGTGGTTTGTTAGTTTATCAACAGCTGAATTTAATTGTCTGCATCTACATCCCTCGTTAACCTAGTTCAAAGTAGGTTAGATTAACCCTCCTCCACAGACTCTTATAGCAAAACACTGTGGCACCAATTAGCATGTCTACTGTTGCAGTGAATACATTTTCTGATACAGACTATCGACTTTCAATGTCTAATTAGCACAGTGTCACATTTTGAGGCCAGGCATGTAATTATGAGTATTGGGGTGATGTGAACTATGCCTGCCTTCATCCAGACTTCCTGACAAGCCCTCCCATCTGCCAGAGATGAACACTGTAACTAAGGGGAAAATTTATCCTTTTTCAAAGACCCAAGCAAAAAACAAGTTTCCTTATCACAGTGTAGTCACCCACCATATAACTGTCAGGAGACTTGGGTTTCTGGTTCTTGAGTAAACTCCCGTCTGTCAGTAAAATTCTTGGCCTATGAGGTAGCGGCAGACGTTTGGAGAATGTAGGCCTGTCGAATGGACTATAGGTAGTACCTAATCCCAGTCACTGTCAGCGTGGATTAACAAGATGTTGAATGATGTTTCAGTGTGTTTTGTCATCTCGACTGTAAAACTTTTTTATTTGTTGTTGGGTTCCATTTAGACTCCATATCCAATCAAGAAGTGACTTGATGGAGTCAGATTCTTATGTCTCAAATCATAGATTAGGATACCTCTCAGACAGTCCTGATTAGTGAGTTCAGTATGACGCAGCTTCGGTTATTTGGAGGGCAATGTAACTAATTATGACTCACGTTTCCCTTTGAAAGATCAGGCTGTTCTTTTGTTGTTGTCTAGTGGCTTATGTAGAGATGGTGTATCACCACACCCTGGAAGGTTAATATTTAATCCCATCAATACCATTTCCATCATGGAAACTGGAATACTCACGGGAGGTCCTGCTCTGAAGATCTGGAATGGATAGGAATGATGGGAAATCTGTTAGAACTGACATGCTCCTGGCTCTTGAGGAAATGATGAGGAGCGTCTGTTATTCTGAGTGTCTTTACACTTTTCATTAAAAGCAAGAAAAAACGTTAAAACGCTGTGGAGAGCAGAAAGACTGCGATGTCCACTCAAGTCCTAGTTTGTTAATGAGATTCGTCTGTCAACTCTGACTCTGGGCTCTGTATCTAAGAGTCTGGTCTCTGTCTCATGGTCTATTTAACTGAATTCCCTCTGTTGTTCTGTCTTCTCACTCACTCTAATTAATGCAAGAGGTTCGTTACGGCTTTGACAGGCGAGACTTTTTAAGATGTGCTGTCGGTTAACAGAAACAGAAAAAATCCCCTCCCAGTTTAATCATCCTTAACACACGTTAACAAACGCTGCAATATCTTAAATGCATGAATTTCTACAGTGTGTATGTCGTGTGTGATGAGATAGAGATTCTAACAACATAGGGGCTGTATTCGTGATGGTGTTAAAAAAAAATCAGACAGTCAAAAGCAGTTAGAATGCTTTACCAGAGACTAAAAGCCAGTACCACGCCGTTATGGATGTTCCTCATGAAAGGCTGCGAGAGGTCACTAAAGCAAAGATTAGTATGAAGTGTCATTCGTCGGGAAATAAGACATTACTGATTGGACCTCAAAACCAGTAAACACACCCAGCCCACAGACAGATCTTTTCATTGCAAGGCGAGTCAGAGAGGTGCATTAGCAGTCTGGCTGTGATGGCATTTACTGTGTGCTGATGTCACCGGTGTCGGCAGCCGGGCCGCCACTAAGCAGCCCTAACCCCATGACTTCAGCGGTTCTGGAATCCTGCGTTGTTTTTCAGCCCCAGTCCACTGAGAATAAAAGGGGCATTTAAGCGAGTGACATTTTTCTCATTCTCCCGAGAGGATGTCCCATTCTCTCCATTTCTCTTGAGAGCAGGGCAGATAATGGGGCTTTCTTTATGCATGCAGTGCTCTTTCACCTTCAGTCACTTGTAACAGGATCCCTGGCAGACCACAGTGCGACACAGAGATTGGACTTGACTCATCTCTCCGACTTGATCCGCTCCACTGCAGGGATACCTTTCTCCTCTCTGCTTCCCATCACCGCTTTTTACATGTCCCACTGTGCAGGGCACGGAGCTGCCTGCTGCCAATCCCCTCCTACAAACTTGAGGTGGCATCACACATTACGTCCTTGTGAGGCAGAGGAGTGTGAATACTGTACCTTCTGATTTCTGGTGTTGTAGCTGACGGCTCCCTGAGGTGTTAGCACTACGCTGGGAAGGTGCAGATCTGTTGGACCTGTTTTTTCTTTTTTTTTTCTTTTTGTTACTCTACCTTTCCTGTGTCAAGGAGGAGGGAAATGCTGAAAACTAGTTGCTAGATACTCTAATTTTAAAAGGTGAAGTAAAAAAGCTGTGCTCCGTCTAAGGGGCACACAGAGAGGAAACAGGAAATGGGCTCCATGAATGTACACAATTCTTTGAACATGAAAAATAGTTTATCAGGTAAAAGTGATTGTTGAGATCTAGACCACAGTGTCTCACTTCAGATAACTATTGTTTGTACTAAAAAACTGACCTTGATCATTTTTGGTTTGGTCTAGAGCAAATATTTCAGTTTGGCCCCCTGACAAAGCAAAGAATAAGTCCTATTATGTGTAGTTGGTTCACTGAAAAGGCAGCTTTGGTAAAATGTTAATATGGAACTGCTGTGTGTATCCTATCCCAACTCCTTACATTTTTGCTTCTTAATGTTGTGATTTAGCGTGAACTTACACGTATGTACACATTCCAGACCTTAATGCACTAAACCTTAAAGACAAATGAGGCAAAGCGAAGAACTAAAATGTCAAAATGGAAACGCCATGAGGACAAATGAATTCCCCTTCCCATAGATCAGAGAAGTAACGTAGTGTAAGCTAACCTTAATAAAGAGAGTTTCAAAGGCTACTGGAGACTGGCCTCTCAGAGGAGCAGAGAGGAAGGTAAGGAGAGAAACAGGCAAAGTAATAAAATGTGAACTGTGCCGTTAAAACCCTTTCAGCTCTGATTTTTTTTTTTCAGGTCCTAACAGGTAAAGTGCACTAATTTACACTGGTTTTACAATGGATGATAACACCATTCAAAACTAATGATGCCACCCATCTAGTTTAGCCCTTTCTTCTTCAGAGAGCTTGTCTGTCCTGAAAAGAACAGAGATATGAAGGCATTTTCATAGACGTGTTTGGAACAAGTGGAGACTTTTATTTTGAAGTACTGCTATACAGCATAGAGTCTTGTAAGGAGAGACTGCAGATGCGATTGGGGAAAAAAATGATTCCACAAACGTTTGTCCCACTGCTGGGATTTTTCTCTCAAACGAGTACATTTCTCCAGTTCACACACAAGCGCTGTCGACTCTAGACTAAGCTCTGATCGCTCTCCCTCACATGGGGAACTATTTTTGTCATGGCATGAAATTCTCTCTGAAAACGTAATTGGCCATGGTTCAGCTAATCCAATTCATGATTTAATGGTGTCATAGCTACAGTGTCACCCATGTCATTATGAAGCATTGTCAATAATCAAATTATAAGGAGAATGAGGTATTATTTTTGTGTCTGTTGTGAGATATGTGGACCTAGACACTCTGATTTTTTTGAATGTTAGTGTTGATATTTATCTTTATATACTGGTGAAGGCCAATTTCCTCTGTAATCTGACTGCCAGGGCTGTGGTTGGTAATCCAGCCTAATTAATTAATTCTCTCTGATGTTTGTTTGGATAGATGAAGGAATCAAGCTGACGGCGGGTCAAGCCAGAGCACTCTAATCATGACATTGACCCTGCTGAATTATTTCCGTAAACCACACACACACATACACACACAGTTACTAATTTGAGAGAGCTTCTCAGCAAGCTGTGTTGGAGAACAGGCCACCATTTTCTCAGTTTCTAAAGCTGCAAAGTAGTGACATTGAAATTAGTTGAACTTTTTTTTTAGTCAAATCAGTGACATACTTATGTATTCTGCTCTGTCGAATTGGTGTTTTGTGGTAATATATGTGATAGATTTTTCTGCATCTTTACTTGTCATCTTTGTTTTAAGTAGGTTCAGACCCATTTTTTTCCAGCCAAATTTAAGGGGTGGATCACATGGCTGTTTCACTGATGACCATAAAGGGGATGGGTATAAAGATTATATATGTCTGTGGCACAGCTTTTCAGGCATAAAAAGACTGTAATTAAGTGTCTTGAACTGATTAGAAAAAGAAAATAATATGGTACATAATGACACAATGACAAGCCTACGTTCTATAGCAATGCTTGAATGAAGACAGAACCCAAGTGCATCAGAAACTCATATTTAATAATCAGAGGATAATTGGCCACTATAATCACCTAGCTAAGTCATCTTTGATCGTCTCACTTAGGGCTGTAGTTACTGCTGGGTCTACAGATTCTTACATACCTAACTCCATGTGTACGTCACAGATGGGTTTTGATTTTGTTAGTTTGTTTATTTGTTTAGCTTGAGTGAACATAACTTCCCTGTGTGTGGGTGAGATATAGAAAAAAGACACCTGCCTATATTGAACAATACATAATCACACAAAATGCTGTCAGGCTACATGGGGAATCCATCATATTTATTTCCCTGTATTAAACCTGTTTACTCAAAGGGTGACAACACAGGGAATTGCAAAAGCCCCATCCTTTTTTCATTATTAGATGTCAGTACTTTTCATTTGGAGTCTCAGCATCCTGCTGGCATTGTGTTTTTGGACTGCGTCTACAGTTCAGCATAGGTTGCTGGATCGCAGTGGTTCTTACCGCGCGTTGTCCAGAGGCGGTGTTATTTGTATTCTGTCTGTTTTGCCTAGCCTTGTACTTGGTTGTGTCTCCCTCAAGGGCAGAAGGCACTGAGAGAATGGTCTATCCCATTGGGAGGCTCATGTTATTGATGTGTGCTGGGCATCGCTCTAGTTCAGCTGCATTATTGCAATCTGACCTGTTTCACTGGTCCTCTAACATAGCTCACAGGGACAGCAGCAAAGTCAAATATTTATGTTTACTATTGATCTGCCCATCGCTGAATTTTCAACAAGGAACCTGGATGAATACATTTGAAAAAGCTGTGGGCTGGGGGATGGGCGATAAAAAACAAAAACAAAACCGATAGGCATTACATGACTCATTAAACATGACTGTCATTGCTATCTCAGAAAAGAATTCCATCCTTCCTTTGAAAGATGAGGTATTTTTCAGGTCACTGTTTAATAAATTTCATTTTTTCATAAGCATACCTGTACCAGCTGTTTAGGCTGTGATGAAACAGCATGCAGTGTAGAGGAACACACAGGCAGTGGGATTTAACTGTGGAGGATCCGTACTCTGAAAGACTTTAGTATTTATCATTTGTTTCCTGCATTAAATCTATGTGTATACTCAAGACTCAAACCTGTACGCACATCTGCTTCACTTTGGTGGTCCTACACTTCTGTTTCCTATTGCAGAAACAGCACTCTGGTTAAATATATATAGACTGCCTAACAAATCTTAGCCACAGCTCACCCTAACACCAAGAGGATTCCTCTTTTTTGGGCTTTGGCTGTGGGTAATGCAGTTTTTGGTACGAGTAACGCGAGGTAGTACTGCTTTTATGTGACCTTGGGTGTGACACGCCACTCCACTTCACTCCCCTTTAAAAATGCTCTACAGAAGCTTTGAAGCCTCCCACTCACAGAAGCATTTACTTAGCCTGTGTACTGTCAGTGAGGTTTCCTCCTTTAGAGTTGAAACCCACTCTGTCTCATTCTTAGAATATCTTTCACATTTATTTGGAGTCGTCTTAACCCTTTCAAGTGAAACAGCTTAAAGGCATTGTGGTTTAATGAGCAGTGATTCATCAGCATGCTGGACTTGAGCACTTGAGCAGAACATGTTTCATTAGTCATCGACCCAACTTTGCAAAACTTCCTGTGATTTCTTCCCTGCTTGTTCAAAAATAGGAAACCTATTTTTTTTAATGTTCTGAATGTTGAATATTTTGAGCTCTATACTGGGTCAGTCAGAAGACATCCCCATAGATTCCTCTCTTCGGAACCTGGTGTACCTGCTCCTCAGCAGATCTTCTTTCTCACTTTCAAAGTGATATTGTAGGGAACAGGCCATGCAGAAAGTTCTGCATGGATTACTTCACCAACAGAACAACAGGATAGAAGGGAATTAAGGATGGATAATTGATCCTTGGTTAAATAGGGGGATCTGTTTGTTTATTAGGTTCAATTCAAAGGCTTAGCCCTACCCCCAAAGGCATGATTGTTGTTGAAAGCAGACAGCCAGGTGAGAAGATTACTTTTCTCTCTTTCATTTGTTTCCCATTGACTGTCTGACTCCCCAACTCTGTTGTTTGTCTTAGTGAATTCCCAACACTCATATCTACCTCACTAAGTGGAATTTTGCCTCGTACCAGCAGTAGCAACCCTTTGATCTTGAAGTAAGGCTGTGGGATAGTGGTAATCACAGCATATGAATGCAGCTGTGTGTGCATTGGGAAAGAGCTATATGAATGTTTCCATTGATACAGAGGACTCCCATGACCCATGCCCTGTCACCATGAGTCTGAATATTCCGGCAACATTTGTCCTTTGTGATGTAGTCATCTTTTTCCATCACTTCCTGTCTGAGCTGTTCTTTTAAGTGAATGACACATTCCCATACGCAGCCAATCCCTCCACGTGTTACTTAACGTTCTAAATTTCATAACCCGACTCCCAGCTGCTTTCAGATTATTTGTATGACAAGCTTTGGCTCTTGTATTGTAACCATTATCTCATTATCTCGAATAGATATTATTAACTCAATTTTAAGTCCCAGTTCTGTTTTCTGTACTCCAAGCACTGACATTCAGCTAATCAGATGTACTGAATTTGAGCTCACAGTTATGTTTATACATCTCATTATTGGTGGATCAGAATTTGCAAACAAACATAACATCGTCCCCGTTTTAGATTAGAGGAGCAATTACTTTTCAGCCCCTGTTTGTTTGACCCCGCGCTGGTCCAGTTTGGCTGCTGTCCAGTGGATCAGGCTGTATGGACTCACCTGGCCATGGCCATGCTTTATCTGTCCTTCATGCTAACTTAGAGTATGTTATCGCTTTTAGCGTTTCTTAGACAGGATAGACTTATTAGCATATAAATAAACAGACGGCAGCCCAAACTCTTTCCTCGGAAAGCTACCGTCTGGTTTGATTTCTTCTAAGTAAGTGAACGGTGCCACTGGGATCAGCTGTGCATGTTGTTTGATCAGCTTGTTCTGTTTCTGGGTGCCAGTATTCTTAAGTCATTCTGTGTTTATGCTGAGGTTTGACTGCAGTTCTCATAACACAGCCTTTTGGGTTCTTTTAATATGATAATACAGTGGAATGAGTTTAGTTTTACTGTGCATTTGATACTCTTGACTGTTGGAAAATGTTTTGCATTTTGTTGAATACTGTTTCAGGGCATAAAGTGAACTCTACATAGCCCTGAATACTTAAGCAACTCAACACTCAAGTTATTAAAGGTGCTCATATAGGCAGGTAAGCTTTATAGATAAAAAAAAAAAAAGAAACAGATAGCTGTTCTTGTGATTGTCTCTTTTATGCAAGTTTGATTAAAAGTGTACTTTCCGTTTCTTCTATTACATACGGAACAGTGTTCCAGTGCAAAGGCACATGGGAAGATAATAGAGAACAGTTGCTCTTTTTAGTTCTCAACCTGCTGTTCACTACAGTTAGAGCTAAACTAAAGCCAGTTGCGTTAATGGGCCTTAATATTTCATAGCTTTTGCCTTGAGACAGGGCACCCTCTGTCTGTCCATGCTCCAGGTGGTCTGCATGAGCACCGTCCTCTAGAGAGCAGTGTGCCTGAGGGGCTGGATCGGCTAGCAAGTGCATGGCTTGTTTTCATGATGCGTCATTCAGAAATGAGAGGATTGGCCACAGTGTATATAGTTTAAACTGGTAATTACGCTTTAGAGGAGGTTATAATCGGACACTATAATAAATGGGTAGTCCTGCTGTATTTCTGTGCTCTCGCCAAAGGTTTCAGAGGAGCTAAAACATGAATATTTATTCACATTTCAGAGTAATCATGGATTGAGCAATAAAAATCAAGCCATTTCTTCTTTTGGTGATAAACCCAATTCAAGAGCCTTCCAGAAAGATGTCCTCAATACAAAATGACTTTGAATAATGAATGAAACTGACACAGAAGCACAGTTGGAGTGACTTTGTGCTGTACGCATACCGTTATGATACACAGACCCAGCAAACATAACGCTGTGTCCACCCTGACACTGAGAGAGCAGAGTTAACATCACAGCCCTCCTTCTGTAATTATCCCAATAGAGAAAAGACTGTCGCTGTGCCTGCCCCAGACCTAGACATGTCCTGTTTGAAAATCTGAAATGGGGGCAAAAGTGAATTCTATCACTATATATAGGTCAGTATAGAAAGCATGAAACAATGCAGCAGTGTCATCAAGTGTCAAACATCTAGTATCACTAGCTTTTGGAGTTGTTCTCAGATTAAAATGGAATTGGAAATCACTCTGGAGATTGTATGTCACATTTTATTTTCTTTCCAGTTAAGCATTTCTGAGGTTATGGACCACTTTTTTCCATCATGAGAATGTCCAAGTATGATTTAAACCAAAACTCTTGAGATTGCTGCAGTTGTCATTTCATTTGAAGCTGAAACAGTCTTTAATACCATAGCGCAACTCTTAATTAAATTTCTCATGCAATTAAGACTGCTTTCTTCATACAATGCCGGCACACATCTGATGGGAAAGGCTTCATAAACTTTTCTTTAACCTCATATACATCACATAAACGTTTGAATGGACTTAAATTTAAATAAATATTTAAACAGTGTTTTTGAAAGTGTATGGAAAACTCTGGCTTGAAAGTGAGAAGTATTAACTGTTTAAACTGGTAGGCCCAGCTGTTATTAGTTGTGCTGACACAAAACTTTGTTCAGTCCAGTGGATAATCTGATGGCCTCACAGTCATGGTCTGCCAGAGATGAGGGATTTGCACTTTTGAGCCAGATGCCCTGGTGTGCGCCAAACCATTTTCCACTCTGGGGACAGTAATTGTTAGACCATAGAAGACAGACGAAGGGAGTGGGTTTTATGTAAATCTAAAATAAACACGCCTCTTTTTGAGATTCATGTTGTGGCAATTGCCAAAGGAAAAAAAAAGAAAGAAAAAGCACCATTCTCATAAACGTTATTTTTCACATCATCGTTTGAGTCGCTGGCTAATAGAACATGCATGTCGAACATGTGTAAAAAATTCGGTTGGCGGATATTTTAAAGCTACCGTAAACAGTTAATTTAAACTCTGCCTCTCTCATCTCTTTTACACTACTGCACTAACCCCCACACATCGACGATTACCGCTGCCTGTCCTTTCTTTGTATACATTTTCCTCTTTTGTTCGCGTCTTTGCCGAAACAACAGTGTTCAATCCAGTGCGGTCAGAGCGTTACATCACGCGGGTGTCGGGTTTCAAGCGCACTGTTGTACTGTTAAGCACGCGGGAGACTGACAGCTGTGTTGCCTTTTCCCTCACGAGCTCAGCCATAGGACTTCATCTCAGAGGTGCGCTTTCAACAGAGTGGGTGCCCATCCGTGGATTAACACTGCATCCGATTGATGCGTTTGAAGAACCATTTAAAATCCTGCGCTAATAATTTGATGCCGTTTGTGGAGCCGCTGTTTGTAAGTCAACGCGAAATAATGAGAATCCTTCCTGATACACATTGTTGGGATTTAAACGACCGTAATTATTTCAGTTTACTAGCTAGTTTAAAGATTTTGTGATATTCATTTAAGGGTTACTTTGGGGTTGCTTCAATATATAAAAGTTAAATAAGGAATTTTTATAAAATACATTTAAATGTTAGTTTCCCCTAATTTGATGATCATGTTGTAAGCACGCTGTACCTATCATTTTTCACAGTAAGGCTGACATGTGTAGAACGTTTGCAGTTTGTTAGTACGAAAGTATCTAGCATTTGGTTTCATTTTTTTCAAAGGGGTATCTCTGATTTTGTTTTACTGAGTATGTAACCTAACTTTGTTACAAGGAGTCGTTAACTTCTGTTGCGGTGTTATTCATATTCGTATTCATATAGTATTTAAACATCCTTACCACGCGAAGTCAACCACTCCCTTTAGCCTCGTACTTTTCTAAGCTCTGCCCATTGTTGCCACACCTCAGATCCCCTGTTATTACATCGTCTTATTTTCACACCTCCTAGAAATAATATATTTGTCTACTTTTAAAGGATGAAGTTATCTTCTTATTTGGATAAGCTCTTCACGGGGCAGAAGCAGTGGTGCCAAAATACCCCCCAGACTGCTTGGCATGCATATGGGTCAGGGAAATGAAGTTTTTTGTTGGCTTATTTGACTTCTCTCACCCCGTAGCTGAAAAGGCAAATTTGGTGTGGATGACAGTTACGATCTGTGACTCATTACTTTAAAGATACTCCACTCTAAAGTGGTTTCTGCATGTTTTGTGGATGCATGCATTATGAATGATGGGAAATCTTCACTAAGTCTTTAATTCCCCACACTACTTTAAGCAAGGAGGTTCCAAGTACAGCGCTTGGGGTCTGCAATGGCCATGTTTTTGACTTTAATTTAACTGGAGCACTGTTTCTAGTCATTTTCACAGAGACTATTGCTAAATCTTTCCAAGAAAATTCTGCTAGTTTAACAGCATTTTGGGATCCATCTTTAATAATTGAGATGCATATCTTTTTGAACCAGTGTGGTTAGCTCCTCAGCAAGTTTCAGAGTATTTAGGAAGATTTTTTAAAAGACATAAAATTTCAGCTATGCTATTCTTGGATCTCATTGGTAAAAGGATGAATGGCTTTGCAAGCGCCACTGTCTGTCGTTCCTTTCAAATTGCTTTAAGATGAGAGACAATCTATTTGGGGGCTTTCCCATTATCCACAGACCATTTAGCTTTAATTACCCGCTCATAGCCTTTCTTCTCTGGAGCAGTGACCTGGAGAAGGTCCTCATTAGTGAGTGGCCTCCTTAGACCGTCACAGTCCTCACGGAGCACATCATCACCTCAGCACTGAAGCCAACAAGTGCTGGCACCTATGTCCAACATAGATTTGTATTTCAGTGCTTTAGTGAGTATTGTTTTTTTGGGGGGGCATTGAAACATGCCTATGCAGTTGCAGTATTTTTTCTGGAAAGAATGTTTTCAGTATAGGGTGGAAGAGGGATATTCCATTCTGTTGTGTCATTCCTGTTTTTGGTTCTTCACAACAGCTTTTTTATTGGCATAGACTTTACCGCAGCCATGTCCGTTGCTTTTGGCGCCATTTAATAAGTACATGGGTTTCACAATAATGATGGAAATGCAGTAATTCCTATGTGCATGTATTTGTGTTTTGCACAGGAAGAGGGCGCTTAGGAACATTCAGCTCCCTTCCATTATCAGACGGTAGGCTCAGCGATGGGGTATAATTCTGAAGTGGCTTTCACTGCCGTTTGCCTTTTACTATTCTTAGCATTGGTGCTTCTCTCTGAGCCTGCTTTTTTTGACCTTGAGAGAAACATAAATTGTCTCTAATCTGCCTCAACATAGTGTTTTGAGTCACTGCATGTTTTAAGGAATGTCAGCTTTTTTTCCATCCAACAGAATTTTTGGAAACCCTTTGAGAATGTACCACACATGAGCCACACCCCCCCCCTCCCCCCAAAAAAGCACTCAGACAGGTTCATTTGATTTATAGAGGAGAGATATACAGATCCTGTAATGGGATCCATCCCAAGAGGGGACAGTTGCAGAGTAACCGTGTTTGTCTGTAATGGCAGGCAGGGAGGTTAGGATGAGAGCAGCTCAGAGGAGCAGTGGTCAAGCAGTGGACATCCTCGGATGCTGCAGGTCTGAATCCAGAGACAGGATGAGAGTAATGAGCCGATGGTTCAGGCTATGCTTTGAATATTGTGCCTCATGTTCTAGAACATGCAAATGCTGATTTTTGTCTTTTTTTTGCCATCTAAGACAAGGTCAAAATTATATTTATCATCAGGCTTGGCAGCTTAGGGGTTTTTTTGTCAGCTCTTGCCTCAGCTGTTGAGCGGTACCTGTTTTTATGTCCTAACATGCAAAAATGAAACAGATTGATAGAGATTCAAACATCTCTCTATTGCCAATCTCTCTATTTCTGTATTGACTGTGTCTAAATTTCAATTTTTAAAAGGTTTTTTTTTTTTTTTTTTGTTACCAGCAGCACCAGAATGTCTTCAAGAATAGTAAGCTAATTGATGGTTTTGCATTGCAAGTATGTGGTATAGTGGTGTCCCTAGTGGCATGCAGAGTGGCGTACTTCCTCCTGACTTGCTGTAATGATAGAAATGTTTAAATAAGTTGCTAGTCTGATGTGACTTTCCACTTTGTATGTCTCTGCATAGTCTCTATGCCACTTTGTAACTCTATGCTATTACTAAACCGTTTTCTGAGGATGACTTCAGTTTGGTTTTGTTTACTTTCGTTTAATTGTATTACTGTATTTTTTATTAAAAAATATTGGGTTGATTTCTTTGGGCCCAAGGGACAACCAGCAGGCTTCTCTTCTTCCTCCAACAAATTAATAAAAAAAAACAAACTATATTAACGTATATAAATACACTTTTAATAATTGTTTATGTATCCTGAAGGGAGGCTGTCATTTGTAGCTAAGAGAATGTCATCATTATTCCACTTTAGAGTGTAATGACCTGTTTGTCTGATTGGCAGGTCACAGTCACATTTGACAGGCTCAGATGGGGAGCGGTTTGGAAATGGGGTGGGTGGGCGTGGTAAGACTAGCCATAGAGAAACGGGACAGTTTCTCCTCGTCTTTCATCCAAAGACTGGTTTGATACTTAGTCTGAATTGGGAAAGCTGAAACAGTCTAGGTTTTTATTGCCAGTGTGGAATCAATACTGTGAATCTCTTTGGTGTTGACCATAAAACAAGTGAAAATAGAAAGACTATATTTTATGAGCTGATGGTGAACCGCTGTATACTACCTGCTCGAGGCTCCATCTCTTCTCATGAATTTTAGCCCAAAAATAAAAAAAGTGTGCGTGGCATTGCATACCCTGATGTCTTAAATGAGGCCTGAAATTGAACGTTGAACCATTAACTGGGAAGGCTGAACAAACATTGGCCTAATTGAGATAGGAGTGGGGAAATTGGAGATGTGCGATTGGGTGAATGTTGCTTGTCTTATTAAACCAGCGACATATTGTGACTCCGCTGTGGCTTTGAGTTGAATTTCTTCTCTCTTTATGTGTGTAGGTGATGTCCTCACATGGTGCTTCACCATTGTAAACATGTCTACTTCACAGCTGTCATCCTTCACTGATCATTTGTACTCTTTCAGATGTTGCTACAGCTAAGGAGGCTAATTATTAATAGGTAGCAGGTTGGCATTCACACACAATGAGAAATATGACTAATGTGTTCATAGCTGATAAAATAAAATGGAAACAAAAATCTTTTGAAGGAATTAATGTGTAGGCTGAAATTTGTAATGAAAGACTGATTTTTCAAGTGTCAGTATGGAGTGTTTCATCAGGTTTCTTTGTGTAACTCTCTGTGGTTTTCAGGTCTGAGTGAAGCTCTGTCTTGTTCCAGTATAAACCGGACAGTTGTGCGGCCGGCCTGTTGTATGTTGTTTGTGAAAGATTCTTTTTGTGTGCTGTTTTAATTGTTCTGTCCAGAAAGCTTGCTTTGCTTCTTCATAGGGACCACTCTACAGCTATTAGAGGGACACAACGCCATTTTCTTCAGTGGAGAGGTTTGTAATCTTTTGAACAGCATTGAAGCTTGAACAATAATGGGTGTGAGCTTCTAAATATATCAGACAGGTTTCACTCTCGTCTTTTTTAGCTCGTTAGGAGGAGGCTTTTGCCCTTGGTTTCTCTTGAGCCCCCCTGTTCTCCCATTCTCTTTGATCTGACCCATCCCTTTCTCTCCCTGTGCTTTCTCCAAGCCCAGGAAGATCCAGCAGCTATTCAGCAAAACAGTCTGTATGTGCAGCCTTTCGCTGAAACTTTCCAGTGATTCGTGGGATCAAGGAGATTGAATTTTTTATTTAAATAAGTAGGCTACTTGATACATATGAAGTTCTTTGCTTTACTGGCGTAGCAACATCACGAACATAAATAGGCAGTAATGAGATCACACATTTTTAGCTGTTATTGTGGTTTGTCTGGGCCAGAGGTTTGGCTTTTGTGTATCTTGGTTTTCTCTGAGCTGTAGCAGTTTGGAGCCTGCAGTGTGTATTACTGAGATATGCTTGACTTGGGAGTTTAAACTGCACATTTGAATTGTTTTGAATTGCGTGCTAACATTTGTACATGAAGTTGCCTGTAATACTGTAGTTGGTAAACACAAAGTTCTTTCAGTGGAAACAATAAAACAATTGGTGTAAGCACCAGTAATTTTAAGTATCTTGGTCTTGCTGTGAATGGGAGATGTTGTTTTTACTTCAGGGGATGTAGACGGTGAATCGTATCATCAGATCATAAGATTGCTAAACATGAGACTCACTCTGTGTGACTCACTCTGCCCTACAGATCATCTCTGCTTTGTTAAAAAAAAAATGCACTAATGTTTCATCATTAAAGCAATTCAAAGTTATTTAACGTGACAAGGAATGGCTTTATTTATAGATGCTCAACAGCCATTGTGACCTGTACAGCTGGCCTGGAATCAGCAGATTGAATTGGTGTGTGCATGGAGGATATAGCTGCCGTTCTCCATTGGCCTCACTGAAGAGGGAACTGTAGTCTTTACTGTATACACACTGTAGTACCTTTGTCTTCGCAATAGTAATACTAAAGCTGTAAAGCTGTATTTCCTCCATTACTCAGCATAGAAAATTAATGTTTGTCCATAGCATAGCCCTTATGCAGAGACTTTCATGAGGACTGTTTAATTGGTCTGACATGTAGATACATGGCTTTAGCCGTGTATCTAGGCATTGACCGTACTGTGCGAGAGTAAAGTGAAAACTGCAATGGCTCCAGGAAAGAGATTTTCCAGAACTCAGAATGACCTTCAGAATGACACAGTATATGAATCAGGTTTTTACTTGGCTGTGAACCGGACTTCGGGATGATGTGCCATACCTACCAGAAAACCCTAGCCTGCGACCAGAAATGCTGGCTCTCCTCTTCTAAGGTAAAAAGAAGGAATCTCTCAGAAGAAAGACACGTTGATGTTGAGCCGTTTTTGATCTATGTGATTTTAAGTGCACTTGACTGCGACATTACTTTACTTTAGAACTGCATAGTAAATACAGCAGAGGTCTGTGCCCACAGTCAGCCCACAATCACCTCGTCTGATGGACTGATAGCTTATATAAGCCCTCATACAAAGCATTATGAAGCTGTGGACAGCCCCGTTGGTACTCCAGTGATGCTTAAATGGATGGTTTCTGTCGTAGACCTTTGGATATGCATTTAAAGATTCTCTCAGGTTTTACCTTTAGTTGTTTTCTTCATTTACACACAATTCCTGTATTTCTGTAGATCTCAAGTTACTGAGCTTTCGGTTTGCAACATTATGATTTTTCAGCTTCAGTAGTGACCTTCATTCCTTCCAACTCTTTTTAAACTAATTTCTACCTCCCTGATCCCCTTAGCTTCTTTCCCCAGTGAGTTTGCACCTCCCTTTTGCCTTATTGCTTTATATGCTCTGTGTTTATAGTTAGATAATTGTATTTACGGAGAATGACTAATTTACAGCCCCGGCTTTGTTTATGTATACGTATGTCACTATTCAATGAGGGTTTTCTTCACAGCAAGCCTTAACCTTGACTAATGAATTCATATTGATCTCTGTTCACAGTGGTTAAACCATAAGGAAAAGAGGTATCAAACAGAGGAAACTCATTGAAACAGCAGAAGTGGCAACTTGAGAATGCATTTGCCAAGCCACATTAACCAAGTATTGATCAGAGCATAAATAGGGACGCATTTTTTGATGAATCTTTATTTTCTCAATTTTTAGGCGCAAATCAAGTGATAACATGACTGAAATTAATTTTGCCATGCTGCTCAGAACCAATCAAAAGTGGTTCATTGAGCACAGCTTAAGTTACTTCCAAAGAACAATACTAAAAAAACAAGAGTCAGCACTGGTCATCAAGCCTGCCAGTTAAACCAGATCGTGTTCACCTTTTCCCCCCAGCGCAAAACAGAGGTGAAGGGTTTTAAGCAATGACTCCAAGTCTTTTGTCCTCCAGAATTCCCCCCATAACAATGTCACTCAACATCACCATTTAGAGAAGCAGCAGAAGAAACAGAGAAGAACTGGAGCCTCTGTAGTTTATTATGGGGAGAAAAACGCTTGCATATGTGTGCTTAACTCAACTGTCTGCGTGGCTTCAGCCTGGCAAGTCCCTACTTTCATTTGTGGCCACAGACCACTGTCTTCAAAGCCCTGCCCGATGGAGTTTCAGGGGAACCACTGTGGTGACGACCTTAAGGAGAGCGCGATCTTTCTCTTCCCAATTAAATGCAACCTCATTTTTCCACATTGGTTAACACAACATTAGGGACCAACCTTGAACTGAGAACGAATACTAAATTTTGTTCATCAGAGATTACATATTTGCAGACCATATTTCTTTTTAAGGCTTGTTTTTTTCTCTGTCTGCATATAATTTTGGAAAAACACAGCCTTGACTTTCTCGTGTAGTTACGCGGGGGAAAATATTAGGCAGTCAGAACTGTCTGCGGAATAATTTGATTTATTGATTTTTATAGCAGCTCCATTATGGGTTAATTTTAGTGGGCCTTTCATTAATCTGTTTTACATGGCCCTGTGTTCAGCATCCACATTATTGCCTTGGCATATGACAGAGTATCCCTCAAAAGGCTATCCCAGCCATAAATAATTTTTCCTGTCATGTTCGCCTCACTGTCGAAATTCACCGTGACATTTGTGGAGTAATGAAAGAGATGGTGGGGAGATAGGGTTCCATGTGTGTGATGTAGTCAGTTGGTTTGCCCCGGGACCATGGTTTGGTCATACTGGTCATCCAAGGTGAGGATGGTTTATCAAGAAACTTCAAGGATACTAACATGGTCATCTGCTCTTCATGGACGGGTCTAATCATGCCTGCGGAGATGCTAGCAAGTCATCCTTATTCTTATTCTATGTGAGTGTGTTGCCTGTCAAAGTCATAATGAACACCATCATCTATATGAGGTGTTACAGACTTCTGGTGATCTGGTAAGACCTGACTTGCTTCAGTGCAGTGCTCATTTAGAGTGTCCTGTGCATGGGCTGGAACCGTGAAGACAGAAGTCAGCATTGCATATATCAAGTGTATTTTTTTCCTCAGACACTGTTAAGGCATTGTTTTTAATCACAATTTCATATCACTCCACGCCCTAATTCTCAACTAGCTCTCAAATATGAACTTAAAGTCGTATGCCCACTCGTCTGGTAAACGCTCCCATGCGGTACATTTTCTCCTGATGAGTTCCATACAGTGTTGATGAGAAGATGATCCTCTTTGATGTTTTCTCACAAAACGTCCTCACATGGCTTGCCCCTGCGTGCGTTTATTGGCAACATCTGGAAAGACTTTTCATTGAGTGGGTCTTCGATCTTCATGTGGTGACACAGACCTGGCTTGAAAGAAGCCCTTTCGCTAGCCACAGCCTGTGCCAGCTGTGTTTTTGCTGAAGGCACTGTGGCTTCTAAAGCGCCTCTGTCAAAATTATTTGCATCTCAGTTTCCTCTTTATGTTATGCTACCCGCAAACTGATTTTTTCAGAATCTCGAGGGCTACGCAGTCAAGTCAACGCTGATGGTAATGCATGAGTGTTTAGACAAACCAATTGACTCTTAACTCTTTGAAAATCTTTATTAGTGCTTGTTTGTTGCAAAAGGACCTGTTTGTAGAACTCTTCCTTTCATCTCGAAGACACCCTCATGGTTCTTCAGCACCCTCCGTTCTGGGGATTTTACTGTCGGTTGTTGTGTGGAAAGGATTTGGAGGAAGTGCTTGGTGGTTTTTTATTGATTTATTGCACAGGGAGAACCAGACAAGACTGATGGGTTTGTTGAAGGCCATTGACTTTATATAAGCTTTTGAAGGCTTGAATGTGGAGGATCATATAGTATGCTGAATAGGAGAATCTGTATTGCTTAAAGAGTGTAGAGGCCTGTTTTCACCAAGTGCCTTGTTTTGAAGAACTCCCAGGATGATATACCCAATTATCTCACTGTCTTTTATTCTAGGTAAAACCCTTCTGCTCTCAAAGCAGTGGGTTTCTGGAGATATAGATGCCTAACTCTTGTCAAACCATTGCTTTCCCAAGAGAAGTGTATTCTCTTTAATACTCTTTGGATCCTAATTTGGTCCTCTTCATAGATTGTACCCTGTAAAAAATTGCTTTTCTAGAACTTGTGTGTGTGTGAGTATGTGTGTGGTAAGCAAGTGCGAAATTTTGCAATATTAATTATAGGTTATCTTAATTATATAGCTTAACTGTAATGGGTGGCCTGTAACAGAAGGGCTTATAGTAGAGACTTGTAGTTCTCTGATGTCATCAGAACAACATGGACTGATTCCTTTTCAAGACTGAAGACCCAGGGACCAACAGAGGCATTATGTGTTTGTGTCACTGATATTTCCACTTTCCGTTTACTAGAACCAATCCTGTTGAATGTTGTTGAATCGCACGCTTTCATTGCCCATTCTCATGTGTCATATTGGTCCTTTTACCAGCTGTATACATTCAAAGGTACTCTTCAAAAAAAAAAAAAAAAAAAAAACAGAATCCCCAGCCTACATGCAGCATAAGTACAGACATGTGTTAGGGAATACTAAAAGACAAATGGTGCCGTAAGTCTGCCTCAAGACCGCACAAAGAGTCACCCTGCCAACAGTGCCCACATTGATTACAGATGGAGTCTGAGGATCAGGCTTCATGCCAGGTTAGAATGAAACTCGAACCCCTTATTTTACATTAAGCATTTTCTGCAGACAAGCATGACCTAGGCCTCCCTTCATTTATTATTGTTGGGCTGCACCATCTGGGTGGGGTCAAGCCCGTTCCTAACTTTATTATTATTTGTATTTATTTACTTATTTTAGTTTTAGAGACAGCTCGGTCGGACAGCTTGAGCTTTTGTTTGTTTCTTTGTTTTTATGACCGACGTACTACCTTCCTTTGCAGGGAGAGTGGCTTTTCAAAATCAGTGTGTTTTAAAAATCGCTTTTTTCCTTAAGGGACTCATAAACATGCCCCAGTGTTGGTCTGAGGCCTGTTGTATCCTCTTCAGAGTGTGACGCATCAAAGCCTCGTGGCCCGTTCGCCCATAATGCTTGTTAATTTCACTGAGAGGCAGGCTTGCTTCTCCACAGGAATCACTACACTGTGTGGCCTGTCTCGCATTGACAGGAGCATAATTGTTTTTAAGTAATGCACCGCAAAGAGCCTGTAATTGGGCAGGAGACGGGGTGGGCGGACGCCCGTGTATCCGTGCGACTGGAGCATGACCGGACACAAGACTGCTGCAGCTCCTCAGGCAGGTTCAGTCCGCTGCTCTTTAGACAGGAGGAAAGCTAGGAGTGTACCTGTGACCTTTGATTACTGTATTTCTTTTTTATTTCTGGAGAAGAGGAGCGTCGGCATGCTCAAGTTTACTACCACTCATTGCTCCAGGTCTGTGGCTACTTCTGCATCCCATTGTGCAGTAATTGGAGTAGAACTACATACTGAGTGTTAAAAAGCGGGATGTAGTTCGGGATAGTTTTGCTCAGTGATGTACTGTAAATGCCATTTTGATTTTTGCATGCTAAACACTGGCAACTGGCAATAGTGCAATGATTTTTTTTTCTTTTTTTGGACTCTGGCAGTCTTTTCAGCCTCGTGCATGAGCCTACATGGTTTGATAGATTTGCTAGGTGGCGTACTAATCTGTTTAGCATTAACTGGGTCTTTACAAAGCCACAGACACGTTCAAATCCTCCTTAGAGGCATCTCCCATGCTTCTAAATAAGGTGGAATTGAATTGAATTAATATGAATTGCCAGATACCATCTCACTGTTTGTTTTTTCAGCCAATTCTTTTCAGTGCCTATTTAAATGCTTTGTGCTTTTGGCATCCAAATTTTCCAAAATGCCTGGAGTCATCATATTCTCCCTTACCCTGAGCAGGGTCAGATCTGGCAGGCAGTGACAGCCCGCTGGTGTCATGTCCTGGTTAGTGTGGGGGGGCGGGGACTGGGTGGCCGAGGAGACTCTGTTTGGAATCTGACAAGCACTCAAGCAGTATGTGCAGTTTCTCAGTTACCCAGGTCTGAGGGCAAATGTGATTATGAACGCTGACAGGTCTGAGATTACACTGATGATAGACCATGACTTTTTTTGCTCACTTTTTTTGCTCTCTCCCTCTCTCTCTCTCTCTTTACAGTCACAATGAGCGGAAGGTGACCTGTAAGCACCCTGTCAGTGGCGCACCCTCACAAGACAACTGCATCTTTGTCGTCAACGAACAGTAAGTGTCTTCATCCAGCCTCATGGGTGTTGATGGATGGCATTTTGCGGTTCATCTGAAGTACAGACAACTTTGTTTTTTAGTGACCAGTTCCGTTTTGCAACACTTCACTGTTAGAAGGTCCATCAGTTAAGCCTGACTCATGAACATCAAGGCAAAGTGCCCCCCTCCCCTCCCCTCCCTCACTCTCTCTCTCTCTCTCTCTCTCTCTGGTATGTAAATCTTAGATGAAACAGTAGTGCCCCTTATGTCATAGTTCCTAGCATCTCTTTCCAGTGAAATTCCTATTAAACCTCTTTGCTAAGATGTGTATGAAACGTATATGATCTAGGATTGATTAATCGTTCATTGTTACATAATGAATATTAGAAAGTGGGTTATGAATATTGCAAATTCATTTGCTTGCTCTGTTGTATGAGAGAACAATTTTCTGGAAATGGCTTGTGGACTTTAGGTCTAAGAAAGACCCATGACCCATGAAGAAGAACAGCTGAATGAAAAAAAAAAAAGCCATTGTGCTCTATGAAGCATCAGAGAGCCTGCTGATGTGTGAAGCTCTATTTTTGTCTCTCCCTTGCTGCTTTGAAAGAAGGACAAGCCCTCCTCACATTGCACGGCCATCTTCTCCCCAGCTACAATACCAGAGAGCTGTTCATCAGTCACAACCGCACCTCAGCGTGTTAGTGCCGGAATCCTTCAGCCATGGGACACATCGCCCTATAAGCAAACATACCACGTTGTTGTCCCATCCTGTCCAAAACACTGGTGTTTTTTGCAGAGTGCTTTCCACACCAGCAGTGACTAGCTCCTGTCAGTTGACTCATATTAGAACTTGGCAGGCATGAAAACCAAAGAGTTCAGTTAGCACAAGCTTTTAATGAAGCCCATTCAGTTTACTTCCCATTGGTTTCCCGCTCCTCTGATAGTCCAGGCTCAAACAACCCTAATCAACTCTTCTCTTACAGTGGGTATTCAAGACTCGACCACAGAGCCCACACAACTTCAGATCCTTATGAAGGAGAATGTTCAGCAAAGACGTTTGTCTGAGACACAACTGAGTCTTTCACCTTTCCTGTCAAGTGTTGTCCTGGAAAAAATGGAACTAAGTTTTAAGTGCTTGATCCTGTCAGAAGCAGGGAAGAGGGGAGCAAGAGGTTTTCAGGTCACCATAGCTTGAGCTGACTGTAGGGTTTCATCACAACTGGTTTTGATTTTGTGCTTTGTTTTGCTTGGGTAAAAAAAGCCACTAATAATAGGAGGTAATTTTATGAAAACAGAGGACATAAACATTCATGAGGCCGTTATTAAAAAATAAATAAATAAAAGAGCATCACAAACAGTTTGGCATTATTGAATTTCAAGTTTTCGCCACAAATCTGAAAAAAAAAGTGTACATGTGGCTCACCAGAAATTCAATATTGTATCTTGACTTCAAGTTTTTGCAAGTTTTCAAATATGCCGTAAAGTAATCCACTCTTGTGGTTTTAGAGGAGCTATTTACTATAGTTCAATCTCAGTCAAACTCAGATGGGGCAGAATGTCAAGTCCCCATGAATCTGATTCCTCTCTCTCAGTGTGAGAGGCCTGACTCCACGCTCAGAGATACACATGAGAGCTCACATCAACATGCAGTCAGCCATTCAGAGTGCTCCAGTTAGGTACGTTGGTGGTTGTATTGTCATAAGGCTCAGATAGTTCTTATAATGTTTTGCTTTGTTGGCCTGACAGTGGTTTGTTCTGAATCTATTTATTCTGTCCCCATTTAATATGTCTTTTGGTATCTGACGTATACCACATAGCCTCAGAGGCCGATCTGTGCAGTTTCCGATGGAGCTCGTTCATCCAATGGCCATTTATGCATTTAAGCATAGCCACTCGCTGCTGTGTATACGCAAGTCTAAAAAAACCTAATTGTCTCCTGCCATGTACACAAAAAGCCTCATTAGCTGTCTAAATCCTGGGTTTATTTCTTCAGCTTTTAGTTTAATTGTATTTATTTATTTATTTTTGGCTTCATCACAAAATGAAAGCATAAAGCTCTAGCTGATTTGAGCCTCATTCTCAGTTGACCTGAGATGTGAATGAGTGACTCAGCTACACTCGGCTGTGTTGACTGGCTGATTTGTATTTATGTAACGCTGAGTGACAACCTCCAGTCCTCGTGAGACAGTTATACAGCAGCCACATCCATCAGACCAGCGCAGTGTTTTATGCAAGTCAGTTCCTGTTGGCCTTGCTTGCAACTTAACGGGCAATGATGGGAGAATCTTGATCTTTTCCAGCGTCTACCAAAAGTTCCTTACTCTGGTGTAACTGTCAGTCTGATATCTAAATGTACCTTGCTGTGTATTTACTTTTTTCTCATACACATTTCAGGAGGCTTTTTCTATTTTTAAGTTGACAGCAATCACATTGTGACACAACATAATACGTAATACACGCAGATCTTCGCTAAAAACTTTCACACACGCATAAATGCAGGTTTTTATGACCCTGTCGGCCAAAATTGTCCCAGTGTGTCCTTGCGAGTTAGGACCAGTCTGCTCCATTTGCTGCCACTATGTCCTGTGTTGTTTGTGATGCGGACATCTCGGTACCCACCTCCTGCTGTCAAACAGTCAGCTGGCACTCGCCTTTAGTAAGTTAATCTTAGAGTCCTCCTTCACAGCCCTCTTTTTCAGGCACAGCTGTTAGCAAAGGCAAATGAACTTGGGTTGCTCATAGCGACTTGACTAGATTGGCAATGGAGCTACCAGCACCATTGCCAATCTGTCTACAGCCTTCCAGAGAGGACTTTGGCTCACCTCGTTTTTTTTTCTATATGTGGTTTTTGGTTTGTGGATTTGTTTCCAACTGTGCTTGGGGGCAGTAACCATCTGTTTTTTTCCTCAAACACGTAAATGTGTGTATCAGAAAAAAAAAAAGGATGTCACTTCGATTTTTACTGCACGCTTAAATTTCTCATATTTGATGACCACCAGTTCACTCTTATTCTCTCTCTTCTGTTTGTAGCGTGAATTGCAGAAAAATCGTTCGCCCTGTCTTAAACAGGTAATATATGCATCGGGGTTGGTTGGAATGGAAGCTTTGTCCTGTCTGTTCTAAGCACCATATATGTGAAGTCAGTTGCCATATTTCATTTTTATCCCCCCCCCCCCCCCCCCCCCCCAGTGACTTTATTCATGTTTTAATATGTAATACTAACAACTGATGGTGGCCATTTTGGAATGAATCACCCCAGTCCTCATGTTCCCATTTTTCAAATGTATGTCTTTTGACTTGAATATGTGTACAACACCAGAATCATGTATAAAATCATTTGGAGCGAGCTCTGAGCCCCAACAGCACCACAGGGCTCTATGTGGAACCCCAACACTGCCAAGAGTGTAGTTCTTGGGAAAGGATGTCAGCCTCACTACATCATCGATGAATGATGGTATAATCTGAATGGCCCAGTGAGGACATGTTTGAAAGGACAGAAACTGAGCCCTGACCCAGACGCTCTGTGATTTGTTAGTACTTTTTATTATCAGGATATTACCTGTTAGGCTAAAGGAGCAGATGTATACCTGTGTTGCCTTCAAGTGCCCCTGCACAGATGTAATCTGAAGACACATACTACATGCTATGTGCTCAGAGTTGAGGTCGCCCAAAAGGTTCTTTACGTTTGGCACAGGCCTTGAAGAAACAGTTAATGAGATATGGTTCCATCTTCAGTGTGTGTGAAATTTCTCTGTTTTGTGGGAGTAACTGTCCTTGGCAGGAGGACATCCCAATTTGGAAACCTGAACTGATTTGCACGCCAGAATCCTCTTTCATGAGTGACATGACAAATTAGAGTGAGGGACTGACCACATTTCAACACGGACATGCTAACATAGGTGTTTGTCATATTGCCCTGCTAACACTAGCTGTTTAAAAAAAAGCATGAACATATGAACTCCACGGAGTTCTTCCGTCCTATTAAGCCTGTTTCTCTGTTTCTTTTTAAAACTGCAGGTTTTACAGGTAAGACATGTGATTTGAATTTTTTTTTTTTTTTTTTCACTTCACCACGTCAACCAGTGATCTGATGCAGTGCGTTGATCTGCTGTCCGTGTGTGTGAACGTAGGCCCTTGTTGTCTGTGTGTCTGTGTTTTCCCTCATATATATGTTTGGCGTTCTCTCTGTACATTTTATGTACCACAATGTAAAGTCAGGTTGGCCTCGTAAGACAAAAGGCTCTTAAGACCCCCCCCCCTCTGTTAAACACAGAATTTGAAACTGCTGAGAGGTTACATTAAAACGCCCTGTCATCAGTCAGTCAGGTCCTCTTGTGTCTCCTCTAACGGAGCCCCCTCAACACCACTTTTTACCATTACACAGAGGACTGTGCTGACACTGGGCAAGGCCTTTGTCAAGGCTTTATCCCTCTTGTGTTTTTTAAGTGATCACACACACGCACACATTCACATACACACACACACACACACACACACACAGTCCAGAGGCAGTGTGGCAGGCTGTCCAGACTCCATCATATTTAAACTCTAATGCTGCCAAAGCAACACACACACATACACACACGGCTGCGTTTCCAGCTGGAAACACTGACCTTTATGAAAAGTGAAAAGGGCTTGTCTCCACCCACTGTTAAATACCTACAGACAGACAGGGACGAAGAATATAGTCCTCACCAGCCACAACACGAGATATTTTTACATCGAGGCTCCACAGCAGAGTCGCATAGCTGTGTCACTTCTCCACTTTTCTTTTCCCGATGTGACTCAGTAAGTATTTCACAGGAGTCCTCCCATTTGCCTGACGTGCAAATACTTTTGCAAGTGTTACAAAAACACCGCTGCGCTGGTGACCTCAAACAACCTGTCACATGGTCTTGGTGGCTACATAAAAAGCCTTGATTTAGGATTGATAATCGATTTTTCACTCAGTCACCCTCTGTTTTTTGGTAATTTTTCAAGTCAGGACGTGGAGTAGCAGAGACATGGTACCTCCACATGATCATAGCTGCCAGCGCCGTCTGCCTCCTGCATGTTTCCCGTTGTGACTAACAGACTGCAGATAGTAAACCACAGTGGCCTCGTGCAGTCTATCAGATGGACAGTCACAGTGCTATGAGGGTGTGTGTCTGAGAGCAGCCATTGGCTTTAAAGAATCACATTTTCTGTTTTGCCCACGCTGACACGCTAATGGAGTATTGATCCAACTCTTTCATTTGGAAACAGGCTAAAGATGACTTACTTTGGGGTTGCAATGACGGTAATGCTTAGTTTTGTAATTCCATTTAGGAAAGTGAAAAACAATGACTTCTTCCCCCCTCTCGGTTCTCATTTGGGGCAGGGCAGTTTTGGCAGATTGCTTTGAGGAGCAGTCTCTGTTGGTTATTTTAACATTGCTCTGTTGAAGGCTATGCATTATGTAGTGACCCTCTAATGGTACCTCTGTCTGTCTGTCTCTGTCAGCCACCATTAAGTCTACCTACAACTAATCCATGAAGCCTGATGATTATTTTGTCAGTTAGTGTGTGGGAAAGCATAACGATTACTGTGACGTTCTCTCCATTATATTGCCTTTATGCTTTTGCTTTGTTCCAAGTAATCTGATGCCTTGTATTGTCTGGCATGTGTTATCATTGTACTAAATGTGTGTCTTCTCGATGAATACTGTGTTGTGCATGGGAATGGCAAACCATGCTTACTGCTGTGGTGAGACTCTCTCATGCAAACGGGATCTTGATTGGAGCAGTCCCCACTGTATTGTCTACCCACTGTTCATGTTTGTGTACATGTTTGCTCTTTATGATTAAGCCTGGAAAAAGCACTTGTTCTTTGACTTGTGTGTGAGCCATAAGCATGCAGTCATTATCTAATCAACTCCTGAAATACGTGGATGGATGGATGGATGGATGGATGCATGAATGGGTAGATGGATGGATGGGTGACGACTTAAAAGACAGCGGTAGAGTCTTTTCTGTGGACATTGTCAAGTGCAGAAGCAGGAGACAACAGTGTGTCAGCAGTTTCAGAATGGTCTCAGACAAGTCTGCCTAAACCCTGCAGTATTCTGGTCTAATTCTAGTCTCTCTGACTGTGGTCATCGTAAAAGCGACGCTAGGTTTGTGCCATAGCAGGTTTAAACAGACATCAAAAACTTTTAGGAATGTCAGTATTTTATCTCATGAGCCAAACAGGGGAATAAGTGTGCCGACTTCTCGCCAAGTTATTTCCTTTAAGAAACTCGCCAGCCTTTCTTCTCTCTCCAAGTTAAATGTAAGATGCGGTTCAATTTGTCAGACAAATTGGCGGCCAATTTAATGTGCTTACACAGAGAAATATATCAGCAGTGACATGGTGAGAGTAATTGGCCTGTTTCATGGGGGCTGTTTTCATCGTATTTTTTTTAAACACCCCCCCTCGGATGCCTCTACAGTCAGATTGATGGTCTCATTAAGGCTGAAGGTTTAGAGATGCATCAGGGTAAGCTTAGTCAACGAATTAGATGGTACAAGGACAGTCAAGCTGCTCCTGGATCCCAGGCCAATTCTCTCTCTCAGCCTTGCAGAAAAGTCATGTGCACGCTCTCTCATAGATTTAACATTGGAGTTGATCTGGAAAGGAGCTGATGTGTTCGCTTTCTGCTGTTGTCTCATCCTCTTTACCTCTCTCTCTCTGTCTCTCTCTCTTTCCCCCTCTCTCTCTCTCCATCCTTCAGGTCTCTTGCCAAAGCTCCAGTGAATGAGAAGAAGGAACGACCCCTCAGCACTATGAGTGAAGCGTCCAACTACACAGGCGGCTCTGCCGACTATGCCACACACCCAGGCAGTCCTGCGGGCAGAGTGAGTGAATATAGCACACACACACACACACACACACACGCACATCTCAGCACCCTGCCGTGACGGTCATGTAATTGTATAATGATTCTCCAGTTTTATTGTTTTTAGCAGGCAGTAGCTTGTTCCCAAAGCAATCGCAAATGCCATCATCTACACCTGGAGTAACAGTGAAGATTAAGATTGTAATGTCACATTTTTACTGGTGCTGTGTATAAATTTGAATGTCATTTTTCTTTTCAATTTCAGCCTTCAAGATCATATAAGAAAATCCACAATTTTGGAAAGAGATCCAACTCCATAAAGAGAAATCCTAATGCCCCAGTTATCAAAAGTAATTGGCTATATAAACAGGTCAGTGAATAAATTAAAACATCTGCTAAATGTTTTGTTAGCTAACACAAAATTCAAGAGAACTATAGTAGTTTTATTTATTTATAATTTAAAAAAAAAAATTTTTTTACACTTATTTTTTACTTCAAATGTGAAAATTGAATTGATCAGTGAATTTTCACTTAGACATGTCGATATCAAATAGGCCTAGCAAAAGTAAATGTATTTGCATTGACTCGGAGTTTGCAATAATTTGCAAGGCATCTTGGGTAGGTCTTTCCTATGTCCATGTTTTATCAAAGTTTAATGAAAGTTTTAAGCCCAGCACAAAAGATGGTTTCCATTGTGTGAACAGAACACTTGAGCTTCTTTTTGTGTCCCTTGTCGGCTGTGCTAATCAAACCCAAAATGAAAGAGTACTCTCGTCTCAACTCCAAACTTCTCCACAAATGACAGCAGGGGCGTACAGCAGTCATCCTGTGGCTGGCCTCTCTCTCTTTCTCTCTCTCTCTGCAGGGACTTCTCTCCATTCTCTGCTCAGGAACAAAGAAATGGTCTTCATTTCAATTACGCACACAGGAGTGGATAAAAATATACTCCCTGCTCCTGCTATTGCTATCCCTGTTGCATCGACGACTTCATTCATTATGATATTATTCCACTGAAAAGCCCAAAGAATCCCCCTGCATGAGCCCTACTTAGATAGGAGAGGCACTTCCACTGAGAAAGGAGCAGATGTTCCCTTCATTCAAATCTGGCATGTGCTGGAAGTCTCTCTGTGAGAAAGAACTGCTTTGGTTTTCTTCAGTATACTAGCTTTGACCCAGAGACTTCTCAGTGATTTGTGTTTGAAGATTAAGTGTCAGTCAACTGAAGGAATGGATACTTACGATTTAGCTAAGGGACAAAGAGCACTAAAATATAGCCAGAGCTTTATTTGCCTCAAGACTGAAATGTATTGTCTCATCAATGGTTATATCAAAAGACAATGAAAGATCTTCTGAAACGGAGGATTACTGTGCATAACTTTATATCAACCAGTAATATTGCTAACAGGAAACACAACTTGAGGCTGAAACCCACCCACAGTTGGCTGCTAAATATACAGTTATGCAATACAGTGTGAAGGTACAATACAATGCTATCAGTGTATTTTTACTGATGAGATTTTTGCGTATTTTTGTTGTTTTTGTTAAGATAAGTGAAATCCCTTTTGATAAGTGAAATGCTATCAAATGTCAGAAGTGGCTGGACATGTGAGGCTACTTTACTTTCACCACTTTGTTCAAACAAATGATACCTAAAAACTATGACAATAATTGAAACGCCTTATTTTAAAGACAGTACAAAAATGCGACAGTATTTGCTGGTATGGCGGTGACAGCACAAACTGCACCACATATCGGTATGTCTGTTCCACAGCATACTGATATGACTTGAAAGCCATAAAAATAGGCCCTATATTTCAGTAGGCAGTTAATATTAGGAAACTGAAGTTTGAAAAGAAAAAAAAAAACAAGTTCTCAGGTGATTTTCTCTCCTCCCGTTTTGTTTTTCAGGACAGTACAGGGATGAAACTGTGGAAGAAGCGGTGGTTTGTGCTGTCTGACATGTGCCTGTTCTACTACAGAGGTTAGAGCGAATTTCCTTTTGTATTTCATAACGCTCTCTAGCTGGACCTTAGAAAAACCACAACAGCTTTCACATGTGTTACACATGAGAGAAATAATCTTGACTCTCTCTGTTTAATGTTTGGGTTTGTAAAGGCTCCTATGTGGCCGTTAAATTTGTTTTTAAATGGCCGGACTGTAATATGCTTTCTCTCTTAATGGAGAGAGAATGAAGAGTGTATTTTTACAGCTGTCCTTTTCACTTTACAACATTTCGAGAAGTTCTGCAGATTTCTCGCCACCGTTCAACATTGGACAACATCTTTTTAAAATGCTTAGAGAGTCATGAATTTTTTTAGAGCAAGTGGTAATGTTAATTGAGACTGACATAGGCCAGGTATAGAAATGGGAATTTCAGTCTGGAAGCTGTCCTGGGCTTTTGTTTGTGTGGGCTGCCAATAACGCGCCTGATTGCGGACTCCTGCCTCTGTCTCCCATCACGGTTCAGACAGGGGGCAAAAACATTCACTGCCCCTTCAACTCATGCCAAGGTAGAACCAAGGACACAAAGCCCCGCCGTGCCTTCACAGTGTCCTCTCCACCTCAGATTACGCTTTTGTTTTAAAATCCCTGTAAATGTTGGGGATGGAGCACAAATCACACGAGTGCCAGAGAGAGCAGAGCAACGTTTGGGCAGATCTGATAAATCCTGTTAATCCTGCCGTTAACCAGCTGGAATAGACACGGCTCCATCCCTCTGCTAGCTGGACCTGGTTACACTGAATGTTGATTCTAATCAGGTATAAGCCAGGTTTACTCAAGTGTATGGTTCCGCTTTATATAACTCCATACCACAGGGTGTTCTGTGAGTATGAGGTTGTGTCAGCTGACGAGTGTGCACTCATTCATTAAGTAAGACTGCATCAGTGAGTTTCTCATTAGCAGTAAATTAGGCTGTAGTTGTTTGTTGTGGGCTGATTGTTGTACCACATTTCCAGGGATAACAGTAAAGGTTTTAAAAAACAAACATTCAGCTTATGAGTGCACATAAAAGTTTGTAGTGGCACTATGGTGTTGAGAAACACATCATGGACTAATTCTTTCAATAGCATGATGAAGTGAGTGTGAGTGTCTTGGTTGCATGCTAGACATGGAGCAGCTCTTTTAACTGTCAGCATTTACCCAGAGAAAACATGCTTTACTGTATGCCCCCCCCCCCTTTCCAAGTAAGTGAACAGGAGCAGTGCAGATGGCTCTTGTCAAATTGGAAGATTATCGAATTTCCTTTGTAAATCCAGGAGTTAAAACTAATCCAAGCCAGTGAACGTGGTTAGGGTCCATTCAGAGGACGATAATGAAGCTCATAGACACTTTTATTCCCTTTGTCTAATCTCCCTTCATCTCGCCCCATGATTTCTGTCTGCATTATTATTATTATTATTCTGATTATGTTTATGCCAACCACTGATTTCTCGGCCAGACTAACTTCCCATGTATCCTTTCTGCCTCTAGACTCACGAATGATGCGCTATTACTTTTCCTTCCCTCTCTAAGACAGAGCAGCTAGCTGTCCTCCAATGCTATTCCTCTGAGGAAAAAAAAAAAAAGACAAGAAAAAAAGAAATTGAATCCATAGTATGATTAATGTAAACGTATCTTAAGTAGAACATCCTTTTTACTCAGGCTTATATACCCCTCAGCTCAATGCCTCTTTTATTTTGCTTTACAGATGAAAAAGAGGAAGGGATCCTTGGCAGTATTCTTCTACCCAGTTTTCATATATCTTTACTGTCGGTGGATGACCACATAAACAGAAAATATGCCTTCAAGGTCTGTAGTCTCACTGTCCTCTGTGTGGGAGGGGACTGTGGTTAGTGGTCTCTGATGCTTCAGCTACATATAACTGGTTTGCTCATGGAGAACTGAGGGTAGAGTGTGTGTGTGTGTGTGTGTGTCTGTGTGTGTGTGTGTGTCTGTGTGTGTGAGAGAGAGGTGGAGTGAAGGAGAATTAACAAGAAGGGAGTCATTTTGGCTAAAACTGGAAGAGGGAGACAGTAAAAGAGAGTTGGAAATGAACTAATAAAAGGTTGGAAAGTTGCTGTAGGGAGAGCAACTTAATTCTTTTTCTCTCCATTCCAGTGTTAGCTTGTGTTTCAGGGCATTTTACCACTGTCTCCTTGGTTTAGGGCTGTGTTTGACCAGAATGAGCGCTTAGCATTGCCAAGCACAGCCAGGCAAAAATCACCCAGGAGAACAGAAGGTCACTTGAGTTTTCTCTGTTCCTTCAAAAAAACGGGCAGAGAGCTCTGGAACTGGTGGAGTGCGAGCCTTTGAGCCCGTCCTAACCATAATAATGAAGACATTCTGACTTCATTAGAATGCAATAGCATTGCAATAGCAGCAAGTCATTGCAAGCTATTCTTGCCGACATGTGATGGAAATGCCACAAATACAAGGCTCTGGGTTTCTGCCTGAGGCTTTGTTCTGCTCAAGGGAAAGCAGGGGGAGAATAAACGGACTTAGTTTGTTCTCATGTTTTTGTCTAACTTGGTAAACACGGTGTTAAATGTACCTAGTTAACCTGTTTTTGTGTCTGTCTTTTTCACACCTATGCTGAAATTTGCATGCTGGTCTCTTTGGCGTCTGTGAGGGAGATGCGTTGACTGTATGTTTACTGGAACCAGTACAGACAGTATTTGGTAAGTTAAGACACACAATACGCATGCACGTGATGTTGACCAGTCTGTTCAGGTAAATTTCTCTTTAGTCATCAAACTGCCTCAGTTTTATTGACCTTCTAGCTTTAGGCCTAAAAGGTTCTGAAAATCATTTGTCATGCATTTTTATGTGCTCAAACAGACTGGTAAACATTTCACATGTCAAGCTGACCTCTTTTTGTCTCAACCAGTGAAATAATGACCTTCAGGTTCAATACAAACAATCTGACCTGCTCTGTCTTCTTTCCCCCTCCTTTTTCCCATCTCTCCGCTGCTTTTCAGGTAGCTCTGTGGCTCTCTCTTTTCTAATCAGGCCACACACCCAAATATGCGAACGTACTACTTCTGCACAGACACAGCCAAAGAAATGGAGTCGTGGATGAAGGTGATGACGGATGCAGCGTTGGTGCACACAGAACCAATCAGAAGGTCTGTACTCCGCCGTTCCGTGTAAACCTCCTGAACGCCAGTGTTAGGCCTGTGTTTAGCCTGTCCCCGTAAAACCACCACACGCTAGCATTATTGAAGTGTCTGTGTTCTGGCCCAGCCTTGTAAAACAGCCACACACCCCCACATAATGCAAACTTTATGTTCACTGTTCCCTTATAAAACTACTACAGCCCTACATTAACTTAAAGGTCTGCATTAAACCTGCTCCTAAATCCTGTTCATGTCTGCGGTAGTTAGACGTCTCTTTTTCAGTCTGGCCTCACAAACGGAGGATGAAACACCAGTATTCTTAAGTTTTTTTTAAACTGGTCATTTGAACAGATGCTGTTTCTACCTCTAGCTTTTTGGTTAGAGTAGTAACAACATCAGAGCATATAGGAGATCATGATTAAAAGCTCACACAATACGCACTAATATTTTATGCTGTTGTTATTATGGTTCTGGAGTTGGTTCATTATAGTGGAACACTACAGCCCAGAGCTGTTCCGGGGAAAGCTCTTTGACTTCAGCTTTATTTTAGTCTCTGGGGTAACCTGAGAAAGGCTAACACTTCACTGTTACATAAGAACCGCGGATATTGTCATAACTTCGTTAAGTGTAAATAATGCATGGGACAGTTGTGTGTGTGGTTGTGTGTTTGTATTTTTCTGTGGACTGGTGCACTGTTTGAACACTGCACTTTCAGAAAGATGCGTTTTCGTTAGAGAACTTTGAATGAGGGTACATACATACGGAGACCTTTCTTCACGGATTGGTTCCTTACAGTCTGAGATGATTGAATATGCCTCTCTGTCCTTCTCTTCTTTGCTGAATTCTCTTTATTAAAAAAAAAAAAAAAAGATAATAAATAATAAAGTTAAATGGAAAATACATACTTGCCATAGCCCTCCATAGCTGTGGTTCATTCGCCTGTAAGTATTTGCTGGTGTAACGTTTACCACACACATATGCAGTGATGTCCTGTGGCTTTTCAATGGGCATTGTGTGTAGTTTATTGTCTTAACAGAGCCACTGTCAGATACATAATACGTGTAGCAGATGTTACACTGAATTGCCTGACGAATGGAAATTTGAAAACATCGACTTGCTGTGCAATACCCACATGTCCTTTATCAAAGGAGAAAGACGATCTATCGTCGCTGGATGTGACTATTAAAAAGGCTTTAACCTAACTTAAGAGAGTTGTGTAAGAGGTGGGAAAGTCTGACTGGAATATTTATTATAAATTGTGTTCGGTGAGACAGAGAGAGAGAGAGAGAATGAGAGATGGCCACTCTACTCTTTTGAGCCTGTCTGTAAAGTGACTTAGAGCAGCTGCTGGAGATTTGTTAACCGGGGGGGGGGGGCTTTAGTGACCCACCAGTCCCATTAGGATCACCTTTCTGTGGAGTTCTGTGTCATGCCGCCGTTTTGTCTGGCACCAAAATCCCAGGCCTAGGTTTCATCCTGAAATAAAAACCCAACTCGACTTTGCACCAGTTTCTTTAGTCAGAATTCTCAGTTCTATGGATGATCATTTTTACACCCAACACTACATCAGTTCACCTGTGAAAAATGGAGGAGCAGAGAGCGAGAGAGACAGATGGATGTTAGTCTGTTCTTGTGTCTATTCTTTCTCATTTTTGGAGTTTTATGGGAGATTGTGACCCTGTTAGCAATATATGTTCGTGTCTTATGTGATACTTGATGTTCTGCTCTCCCTCTCTCCCTCCCTCACTTCCAAACTCCGTCTCAATGTCGACAGGTTAGGCCTCCTTAAGGTGGAACAGTGTGGTCCGCAAGAGACCATCAACAATGGGCCCAACCACCACCACTCTCCCCAACCACAATCCCACCCTCAGCATCAGCAGGCCCAGGCCCAGGTCCAGCCCCAGAGCCAACCCGAGGTCCAGCAGAACAACCCACAGATCCGGGAGGCGGACAGCGTGGACAGCCGGAAGCAGCAGGATGCGGAAAGATACGGCTTCCAGACAGATGAGGCGGAGAGGGACAGACCGCTCACCAAAGTCAGCAGCATTCGCCTCCATCCGGGACAGACGACCGTGTCCGTCTCTCCCCTCAACTCCTCTGACCCCACCCCCGCAGAGACCTACCACAAAAGCCCACAGGTGAACGGGAACGCGGGCGAGGAGCGCAGCCCTGCAGAGATGGCCAACGGGACGGGTCAGAGAGGCCCTCCGGCCGCTCAGGTCCAGGAGCCCCAGAGAATCCTGCAGAGAACCAACTCCATGCAGCAGCTGGAGCAGTGGGTCCGCTTGCAGAGAGGACGCAACCAGGACGATGACACCAGGAGGTAAAGCCATCCTTTGACTACAGCTAACAGTGGGTTTGTCTGGCGTATTGGCCATGTTTTGCCACGTAGTGTTTTTTTTTTTTGTTGTTTTTTTTTTTGTTTTTTTTTACTTGTTGGTACTGGACAACACATTGATTTAAAATATTTTCCTGTACCCTTCAGTGAAGAATATCTAATTCTAAGTTCTGAGAGTGTTGTTTTTCCACGTGTCTGCTCTTCATGATAGAAATATTAATGACTTTGCACCAGTTTCTTTAGTCAGAGTTCTCAGTTCTATGAATGATCATTTTTACACCCAACACTACATCAGTTCACTTGTGAAAAATGGAGGAGCAGAGAGCGAGAGAGACAGATGTTAGAATAAAAAAAAAAAAATCAAATTGCTGTTGCAAGAAGTGGTAAATCATGAGCAGGATCAAAAAGCATCAGAGATTCTCTTCATTATGTACTGTTGCCTGGAGCAGCATTTATCAGTACACGCCTCAGAAGAACACCTTATGAAACCATCACTGTTCACAGAGGAATAGTGTAGACAAGTTAGCCTGTAGACAAGTTAGCCTGATGAGACCTCTTTCACAAACAGCATCTCAACCTGTTTTTTTTTTATTTTTTTTTTTAGTTGATAAGTTTATGAAGAACCTTTGTATGTCCTCTGTTGCAGCGCGTAGACAGTGGTTGTGTCCTTAAAGCTTAAAGTCAAGCTTTGAGTGGCGTTTAGTATGTTAGAGAATGGAATCCTGGGTGCCTGTCTGTCGTTGTGAAGAGAAGGTAAACGGTGTTAGTGCAGTAATGAAAGATGATACTTAACTGCTCTGGTGGAGGTCCTGTCTGTGTAGAGGTAGAGATTTCCATAAAGATGCAAGCGTGTGAACATCCTGTCTCTGAAACAACCCCCACTGAGTCTGAACCTTTGACCAGCACCGCCGGACAGAGGAGCCTGGGGTTTTCATGCCGTCTCCTGTGACTGACAGATAACCGCAAGGCTTCATTCTTTCGCCTAAATTCTTCTTTGGCTAATGAGTCGAGGAGGTCGCACTGTATCGGTCAGGGCAAGGGCAAGCGCTAGCTCCCAGTCCTTTCATTTCCCATCGCTTTCTTTCTTTCTTTCTTTCTTTCTTTCTTTCTTTCTTTCTTTCTTTCTTTCTTTCTTTTCCTCTCTCTCTAAACAAAAAGATGCTACCAGCAAGTTGTGTTCCCAGCTGTTCTGTCCAGACTTCTGTACATACCTTTGTGCCATGGTAAACATGCCTTGGGCTGTTCTGTCCAGACTTCTGTACATACCTTTGTGCCATGGTAAACATACCTTTATGCCATGGTAAACATACCTTTGTGTCATGGTAAACATGCCTTTGTGTCATGGTAAACATACCTTTATGCCATGGTAAACATGCCTTTGTGTCATGGTAAACATACCTTTATGCCATGGTAAACATGCCTTTGTGTCATGGTAAACATACCTTTATGCCATGGTAAACATGCCTTTGTGTCATGGTAAACATACCTTTGTGTCATGGTAAACATGCCTTTGTGTCATGGTAAACATACCTTTGTGCCATGGTAAACATGCCTTTGTGTCATGGTAAACATACCTTTGTGTCATGGTAAACATGCCTTTGTGTCATGGTAAACATACCTTTGTGTCATGGTAAACATACCTTTGTGCCATGGTAAACATGCCTTTGTGTCATGGTAAACATACCTTTATGCCATGGTAAACATGCCTTTGTGTCATGGTAAACATACCTTTGTGTCATGGTAAACATACCTTTGTGTCATGGTAAACATGCCTTGGGCTGTTCAGCTCATTTCTCTTCACTGTTGTTCACTGGGGCCTTAGACTGTAAAACTTTAGTGAAGAATATGTTTTCGTTTTTTGATCTCTTTTGATTTGTTTTTGGATCTTTTTGGCTGCATGGCTTGCCTGCTCTGTTCTGGAGCATCGCACGCATAGGGACATGAGATAGATTTATGCTAAAACTGTCACACACATCACCAGGGTGGTTATCATATCGAGTAGTACACACACACACACACACACACACATATGCAGAGACAAAAGCCCTGGCATGGATGATTTCAGAAGTGTATTCACACCTATGATCTCTGTTACACATTTCGGCAATTGTCAAATCATTTAGATTTGTTGTGTCTAACTGCACATCTTTTGATGACAGATCTTCACAGCATTCTCCCACAGAATTAACCTTCACAGAAAATGTCACTGAAATGATCCAATGACTTGAGCAGTTTGTTTGTTTTTTTTAGTGTGTTGCCTGAGGAGAAATAAAATTGTCACTCATATTAAAAATGATTTGGCTTTTCCTTGTAAACAACTTAAATTGAATTTACGTAGCTAATTGAATTTTCAGCTTTTTTTCTTTCTTGCACAAGCTAATTTAATAGAGGAAGCACAATATTATTATTTCATCAAGTGTTTTTTTCCTCTGGTTTTTTTCGATCTTTATTTATTGCTGTTCTTATTGGGTTTAAGAGCAGTCTGTGCTGGATGTGGATGTGAAGCTCAGCATCTTGTCACATTTGTCTTTAATCCGATTTGACTGAAGTTAAATTCCCTCCGCAGCGTCACCTCCTACCAGACCTTACCCAGGAACATGCCCAGTCACAGGACTCAGGTGGTGCCGAACTACGCCGAGGGCTACCGCACGCTCCCCCGAAACAGCTTGGTACGGCCAGACAGCATGTGCAGCATCTCGCCCTCGCTCTATGAGCGGGCGCCGGGGCCCTCGGCGGTGGAGAAGAGGCGGTCCATGCGCGACGACACCATGTGGCAGCTGTACGAGTGGCAGCAGAGACAGGCCTACGCCCGACACCAGCCTCAGCCTCCGTACGGCACCATGCCCAGCCCAAAGACTATGATCAACCTGTCGGAGCACGCCGGGCCCTCAATCCCCCCCTCCCCCTCACACGGCTCGCTCTCCATGTACCAGGGCTACTCACCACTACGGGGCTACATGAGCTCCTCCCGCTCAGAGATCTCCTCGCCCATTTACCGAGGAGACGTCCCCGTAGACAGGCGACCCAGGCCTCATCCCACCAAGGTAACGCCACAGCTCTGGGCTCTGCTACGGTCACAAGAAGTCACATATTCAGTTTGCTTTTGTTTTATTTGTTTGTTTTTGTTTATTTATTTACTCAGCTTTATTGAATGAGGTATAAATTCTCTGAAGAGAACTGTTGAATAGTTGTAGTTTTATGGTGGATTTGTTCATTTCCAGTAGATTTGTTCATGAATGTGTTGTAAGAATGGTTCAGATTGGCTCAGATTTTCTAATTTTGAATAATTGAGAATAATATTTGCTCCCCCCCTCTCTCTTTACCTCTACCTTTCTCTCTTCTCTGTAATGGTCGTTCAGTACGCCTACCCACCTGACCGCAGGTCTATGCCAGCAGGGATCCCTGTCCAGACCATCACTGCCCAATCTCTGCAAGGCAAAACGGTGAGTCACCCACCCCCTCTCTCTCTCTCTCTCTCTCTCTCTCTCTCTCTCTCTCTCTTTCTCTCTCTCTCTCTCTCTCCCCTCTCTCTCTCTCTCTCTCTCTCTCTCTCTTTCTCTCTCTCTCACTCACTCTCTCTTTCTCTCTCGACGTCTTTGAGTATCCTTGGCCTCAAACTAAAGAAGCAAACACAGTGATTGACTCCATAGTAATTTCATGATTTTGTTAGGTACTGCTTTCTATGTGGATTAATAGGGCTCTTTCCATTGAAAGGCCCATTCTGAGACACACTCTCACACACACATACAAACACACACGTGCGCACGCGCGCACACACACACACACACACACACTCTTTCATTCATGCTGTCATCCAAAGAGCTATTACTTCAGGGACTCATTAGAGTCAGATGGAGGGAGGATTTACGGAGAGTTGCTTGGGGACTCTGCCATGTGGAAGGAATTAAAATGTGTTTACTGCTTAAAATCTCTACTCATAGTGCTCACAGTATGCTAACAGGTCCTGGATATTACTATTATTATTATTTCCTCAATGTTAATTAAAAAATGACACAAACATTGAAATATTTCATGTTTGTTCTTGCACAGATCAGTTGGAAAAGCTGTCAATGTAATTTTCTTCATCTTTGTTTTTCAAGTTTATACTGTCCAACGTCCATATCAAATCCTCAGACCACATCTCCACGGCCGTGATCTAGACATCCAGATACAGTTGCGGCTCATTAAAACACTGATGCACGCAAACCACAGAAGTTGAGTGAACTGCCAAAAATAGCCTTGTACTTCCTTTTTCTTTTCTTTTTTTTTTTTTTTTAAGTATAGCTCTGATTCAAGTCAGCGTGCCTGCCCTGTTTTCTGACATGTCTATTAATCAAGGCATATTCATAGTGTGAAAGTTAAAGAAGAGGAATAAAGACTATCTCAGGTCACATAACTCACAGGTCCTTACCTTCCATTAGCTAACCACAATGAGAATCTGTCCGCTAGTTATCGACTTCATTCCTGTCACGCCAGTCTTTCACTTCATCCTTTTAAAGGCACCAGAGTCCATGTCCATCTCTGATCTACACACGTGCAGAGTGTATTCTGGCTTGGTTCATTTAAGATGAATGTTTTATATTGGTAGTGGTTGTCTTGACGTTTCAGTAGTTAAAATCGAGGCATCAACGCTAAGATCAAAATAGCATGGCAGTTAGGACGTAACTGTGCATCGCTCTGTTCATGAGATCTCTTTGAGGGAATATCAGTAATCTTATTCCACATGTGGTCTTTCAAGAAAAGTATTCCACAGAGTGTTCCACCATTTGTTCATGTGTGACATCACACTCAGTGCTTTTACATGCACACACACGCGCGCGCACACACACACACACACACACACACACACACACACACACACACAATCCCGTTCTATGTCCATGAACACTTAGATGGTGACATTGAAAAAGCAGCTGAAAGACATGTTCTTTTAGAGATGAACCCATTGATACTGTCGCCATAGTTCTTTTCCTTCCATTCAAAACAGACAAGCATTTATAAAGACAGACTACGAGTTCTCCCAGCACGATTCAACACAGATGGTTGTTCTATGCTGCGTTTACCATGAGCGCTACACTAGTGAAGTGTAGTGTAGGTGTGGTGTGAGTATAGTTGTGTGATGGAGAGGTGTGAGAGTGTGTGTTGTACTCTTAACCCCCCCACCCCCTCCCTCCCTGGTCTGCCTGTAGCCGGAGGAGCTGACTCTGCTGCTCATTAAGCTTCGCCGGCAGCAGACCGAGCTCAACAGCATCCGGGAGCACACAGTAGCACAACTTATGCAACTAAACCTTGACAGAGACAACCCAAAGGTCAGCCCCTCAGAAGACTGATAACTCTCTCTTCTCTCTCTTTCTCCCATTCTCTCCTCATTCATAACAACGCGAGGGTGAAATGAGTGTGGCAGCTGGTCACTTCATCCCTCTGGAGTTTTGCTTTTGTCTTTTTTTTGTTTTTTTTAAATCGTTTTTGGTTGGTGCTTGATTTTACATTTTCATTTAACACGTTGGCTGTTGGCGAGTGGAAGGCCTAACCTTGAAACTGTCAAATGGCACATCTGTTTCAAGACCTCAGTACTGTTAACCCTTGAACGGCCACTGTTGTATAGCTTGATGCAAGCAACATTTTCTCCCTGAAGTGCAAATGTGCTCATTTTTGATTTATTTGAATGAATATTAATAATTAATTTATTATTCCCCATTTTATGTCTTCTGTTTGTTGTGTGTATGTAGTCTGTTGGAGAGTGGTGTTGTGAAACTTTTAGTCAGTGGTTAAAGAAGACAGAAACACAGCTGGAATACAGCTCCTTACTCTAGACAAGTCGCTCAACAGATGTTCCCGGAAATCAAAACAGGAGCTATCAGAGTTTGTGGAGAAGTCTCACTAAGGAGGATTAAGCACACAGCGTCTGTAATGAATGTCATCTCAGGATCGCTGGCTTTAAATTCTTGCTTAAGTCCCCCAGACATGTGACTCAAAGTAGAATATAGGTCAGTACCCTGACCTGGGAAATGTTGGGGATAACTCTGCTGTTCAAGGGTTGATGGTGAGCTAGCATGACATGTGCCATCCCAGTGAAGAGAACGGCTGTCTTGAAATTTACACCCCCCCCCCTCCCAAAAAGAGACGTTCTCTCTAGCACATTTGTCATTTCACCTTCATTTGTACATATGGAATTGTCAAGATATATTTGTATTCGTATGATTCTTGTTTATGTGGACTGACATTGAAACCGACACAAGCTGTTTCATACAGTTTGGGTTTAGCCGCGCCACGTGACGGGTGTGTATTTTGTTGCTCCATTTGGCGTCGTCAGTCATTTAGCTGCTTCCTGTTTTATTTAGATGTGTCTGAAGATGGTGGTGACACATCTTAGAGACAGCTGCAATCAGGTCAAATGCAGATTCAAAACTACAGCTGCAATGCATTTAGTGTCCTGTCTTCTGCTGATTGTCTGTCAACAAATGCGACTCAAAAGGACTAAAGAGGCACTTACTGTTTGATGTCCTCAAAATGCATGTTTGACTCAGATCCTCTTACACTGAGCATGTTCAAAAACAGTACACACATCAAACGGCGGTCGTCTAACCAGAAGAACTTTATTTTAATGTTTCTTTGTTGTCAACTAACAACCATCGATCATGTTAACCCTTCCTCTGAACACTGCTCTACTTTTTGCGGCATGAGTGCGCGTCTTATCGGTATAACCACTGTGTCCTTGTTGCTCTTCTCTGCTCTGGTGTCTTATGTATGTCTGTGTGCCTCTCGTTTGTCTTATCTGCCTTGTGTTTGTTTTCTTCCTCCCTAACTCAACCCTCCTTCGCTCTCCCTCTTTCTCTCCTTTCCTCTCTGCTGCCGATGCTAGAACGACATTTTGTCCCATCACCTCCAAAGGAACCTCATGTATCTGGACGATCAGGTGGGGGAAACCACAGCTGTTCTTTCTTACACCCACACGGACCCTAGAAGGTGCATGACTCCGCGCTTATTGTGTCTGCCAATAACGTGTGCTCTTATTCCAGCCCTGTCCGCCTTTAACTGGGAGAGTCTCAATAGAACAGGATGGGAGTTCAAATCTCTGGCTTTTGTCAGTATGTGCAAAGTGTATATTCGAGTACAAATCCAGAAATCACAGAATATCTTGTTTAACCACAGAAATGTTGACACTGAGTGTGCCAGTGAACAGATCTGAGTGAAGGCCTCACAGAGAGCAGAGTGCAAGTCTCTGTGAAAGCTGTTACTCTTGGTAACGTAAGAGAAAATACTATAGAGCATAAATTCAGCATCTCTGTCCACTCAGACTCCGTCAGTTCAGAGCAGCTTTAATCACAATGGTTTGTGCTGGAGTAGCACTCTCTAGTAATGCTCTTTAGAGGCTAAAAGGGCAAAAGAAAATGTTGAGTTTAAAATAAAAAAACAACCTGAACAGTACTGTTGGCCCCTTCATGATGTGTCTAAATTGGTAGACTTGATACTGAACATTGTATCAAAGCAACATCCTTTTGTTATCCTACACAACACAGAGAGATGTCAGTTGACTATCTATCTGCCATTTTCATAAAGGAAATGGAGATGACTGTCTCTCCTTAGAACTAATCTATATAAGTGGACATGGTTTCTCAGGGGTCTTAATGTGCTTTATTTTTAGAAGAGAAGGCAAACCTTACCTACTGTTTTCAGTGACCTGACGCTATCTGAATTATTGACTTTCCCCTCCCTGGGAAAAGGTCAAGGGCTTTCATTTGAGGAACAGTCAACACACAGATGTCCTGCTACTTTGGATTAAAAGGATTCAATAGCACAACCGACTGAAATCTAATTACCACTAACAGTGGGCAAATCAAAGCTGCTGTTCAAACACTGCCTTTAACTTGGACATGCATGAAAATGTCCAGTGCTTTTTGTTTTATCCATTTAATGAGGATACATTTTCCCAAGGAGCGTATGACAACGGTTCTGTCTACAGCCGACCACTGTTATAGAATATTTCAGTCTGCTTTATGTGTGAGGG